>NW_009707780.1:0-40376 GCF_000703405.1 Apaloderma vittatum | reverse complement strand
TGCTGAACCATTTGAACTGAGTGACAGAGTTCATTTGGAGAAAGACATACAAACCAAAGCTTGCACAGCTAGTGCCTCAGATCAGAGTGACCTGATGAGCTGCACTCTGCGAGAGTGGAGCTCTGAGGCTGCAATACACTTAGAGCTTCAGCGGCAGGAAGCAATTCATTTTGTAACATGTCTGCTTTGGAGAATGCTTGCTTGGAAATTTCCCTCTCAGATGAATTAATTAGAAATAACTTACTTACTAGGAAGGGAGACAGATGCCAATCCATCTTCCTTCTTAAAATATAAAGCAAATAAGTGATATTTACACTTTAGCTTCCTCTTCATAATTCCAGATAGTGGATTTATAAATAGGAATGCATTTGAAAGACATTGTGACAACATTTCTCCCAAATAATATCTGGTTTTAAATATTTGTGCCTACACACTTCCCCAAAATAAATAACACCAACCCTCCCAAAGAATATTTTTTGCAAGCTGCTTCTCTAAAGTGCAAGTTTATTTGATTTAGGTTTCTTCACCAGTCATTGTTAATGAATAATTATTCAGTATTTCAAACTGAAACAGATAGCTTCATTTACTATGATTAATGCTGATGTACAACCTCATTTGCATAATTACAAAATATACTAAAATAAATCCCAAATACGAATCTTTGTTACTTGTGTTATAAAAGGCTTGAAAAAAAGACATTATGTTTCAAAATTATTGCAAGACACAGTTATAATACTCTGTGACTAAAATTGAAAGGAAAAATTATTTTTCAGCACCATGCATTGCAAGACTTTGGCAAAATGAAAGTTATATCTCTGAGACAGATAGAATTAGTCCACTAAAAGTATGTATCTGCTGAAACAGATACTCTTTCCCTGCTTTTAAATATTTGGAGCTGGTTTATGTGAAATGTAAGATTCTTCATGGAAACAGCATTTGGCATTTTAGAATACATGAAGTATTTTTTACTTCTTAAAAGCTTTAACAAGCCTCATTTCTTTTGCAAGTGTCTGAGTGGTTTTTACTGCTCTAAGGAGAAGGCTGCCTTCCCATTCTGCACGCCATGTACTGCAATGGTCTAATGAAGGCACAGTAGACTCGAGAACGTAATTCTGGATACGGTTTACATTTAATAGCCAATTTCCTTTCTCTGAATTTACTGTTTGGATTTCAGCTAAACTGATGTGACATCAGAGTGATTACTACTGGAAGTAGCTTCCTGCATCTCGCGTTTTAGGAGCTGCATTGAAAACAGGTGATATTACTCATACCTGCAAATAAATCAGAGGCAACGCTTAGGTTTCATCAAGACTGTCGGGAGAAAAAGGTTGAGGAAATGCTGTCTGGAGAATCAGAGCATCAAGGAAATTCCTTGTTCCTGAGGCTGCTGGTTTGGTTTGTACTCGGGCAGTTCCTGAAATCAATACAGTCAGTTAGCCAGGAATTAGTGAATACTTTTTCTATGGAAGTAGGAGGAAGAACCTCAAATGGGAGGGGGCATAGAAGTGAGCAACTGAGTTAATGGGCAAGACCATAGAGAGCAAAAGCAAGCACAGTTCTGAGAAGGCTTGGAAATGTGTAGATAGATAATAAATGTAAGCAGAGTATCAGCTGATGTGTTCCTACCTTGAAAAATGAGTAAGTGTCCTTTTACACTCTGCTCAGTGTAAGTCAGATAATGGGGAATCTGTTGTGTCTCTTTCTGTAGATGAAGTGACATGTCCAGGATGTCAATTTGCACTTTCCAGTGGCATTTAAAGATAAAATGTTATTTGGATTTTCCAAAATTGTACAGCTGCATAGAGCCAGTCTTCTGCAATAATGACTGATTTTTCCAAGCTATTATGTCTGAATTAATTAGCTTAAGCGTTTCAGTAGTTAAGATATTGAAGAATTCACAGAGGCAAATTGTGTCAGTCTCCACATGTACATGTGTGACCTTGCACAGGGAGAGGGGGTCTCTGCCTTTGTATTACACTCTTGGGCAGGGTTTTACACAGCACTACTCATCACACCTAGAGAGTAAGGGATTATTCAAGGCTAGTTTAAACTGAAGCACGTGACAAATGAAGTAGGATCATACACTCGCTGGGTATAATTCCATATGCTAGTTATAAGAGAAGATATACAAGGATATAGAAGCTGTAGCTAATTGAATTGCAGTGGGAGGGAGGAGGGTGAATGTAAACTGAAATGTGTCTAAATTTGCCTTGCAGCTTGAGTACTTTCTCTTACAAAAAGTGAAATAGTGTGTGCCATTTCACAAGTGCTAAGGACGCGGGATTTATATCCTAGCAGAGTAAGTGCTTCCTAATACCTATCTCTCATGAAGATAAATTGTGAGGCAGGGTCTCAATATAAATCCTGAATCTGTTGCAATTTCCACTTCTTTGAATTAGATACAACCAGCAGCCAATATTCTAATGAGTTTTATTTGTAACATCTGATTAGCACTTTTGAGGCTGGCTCATTGTGACAGGTAGGTGCAAGCACTGTGAAGCGATTTGTATCACGGCTTTGATTAAAAAGGTGGAACTTGCACAGGCTTTTTGGTGGTGAGACAGATAAACGCATGTGGAGATGGGGGTCCTACAAATGCCATATGGGCGCAAAACAGGTTAACAAGGGCAAATTAGCCCCATCTTGCTACAGGCATCGAGTCTAGTGAGAGTTACCTCGGCTGCCTGCTGAAAAGGAGGACAAACAAAAAATCTCCATGGTAGCTGGGGACTGGAAACAGCTGCATGGTTACGTGAGCCTCCCGTCAACGGCTGAGCTCTGAGGAGACAGGCTAAATAATTGTTAAATAGAAAATAGGCCTTGGGACTGGTCCTTTTATAATATCTGCTAGGTGCCTGTATTTTTAATACTTTTGTTTGTTTTCTTATTGTTTGAACTCTAATTGCTCAGAAAAAGTGGAACTAAAGAGTGGCTGAGGAGAAAGGCTGGGGTACCCTTGTGCTGCACAGTGAGATCTATGGAAGCCGGTCACCAGAGACTCTGAAGGAGGCACTCGGTGGGCTGAAAACACAAAAGCAGATTGTGTCACATAGCTCCTTTCACGTCAACCCTCCCATAAGCATAGGGAGTAGAATAATATTCATGGTGCCATCAGTTTTCAAAAAAAAAGCCTTTTTAGAAAAAAAGTAGTTTTAAAAAGAATGGAATGGGAAAAAAGAATGAAATGGGAATCGAAGAAAATTATCTTAGGATGGCTTAAACGGTGACTGAGGTGAACTTTGAAATTTCAGTTTTCAGCTCTTAAATATATCTATAACTGTTTGGTGTGGGGGATGTAAGAAATCTTGAACTAATTTAAAAAGTAATGACAAGAAAAAGCCCTGAAGTAGAAGAACCGAATCTTTATATGGAGATATTTCATCCAAGTTTGTTGACATAAAACTTGCTGACTGTTCACCTGTCATTATGAGGTTAAAAATCATTACTAAACACAGGCTGAAAGCTAGTAGCTACCTATATACCTCAACTTTAATGGAAAAATGGATGTGATTGTGATGAATATGTATGGGTTTCTAAAACAAAATAACTTGTACATAAGGATAACGCTAGGATGAAGTGATGAGCCTCATGCCCTTTTTTCTGTACTGAATGCTGCTAATAACTTGAATTCAGTACTGACAAAAGGAGCGATGGGAAGAGATTATAATGTGAAAAACTGTGAATGAGAACAGGGAAAACAATTTTAAAAGCATTTTGGATCCATATTGGTTTATTGTCATATCTGACCAGTCTTTCACATCACCTACAAAAGCCAGTATGTGCTGTGAGAGGTGCGGCACAGCCCTTTCTGTGTTCAGGTAATGGAGTCTAAGGACTTAGCTAGCGGACTCAGCAATTCTGTAACTGAGCTCTGGGTCGCTCTGTGTTTTCTCAGTGGCCTGATCCACCAGCTTCTGGCCTGCAGTCGCTGGCAGCGGTCGCATCCTGAATCCTAGTTCAGTGGCTCCCTCTCTCTGGAGAGAAAGTGTGGAGATTGCTTGCATCTCAGCCGTGAGGCAGGAGGTACGTAAGCACCAGATCACCTTTCGTTTGGTACTTGTTGTGTTGTGGGATTCCATCAAGTTTCCACTGATTGTCTTCCGTGCAAAGTAAGCACTTCTGCTGAAGCCAAGAGCCTGTCTGCGTAAAATCTTCTTTTGCAATGTATGCTTGATAAGAATTATATTTAGTTGAGATGATATTCTAAATCTTCCAAGTTCAACGTGGTCTGCAGACCTCGCTGCACTATTTACTACCATTACAAACCTGCGAATGCACGCAGAGGTAGATGTTCCAGTGAACTCTGTAATATAAATGCCAGAATATAACCTTTTGGAGTCAGAATGTCAAACACTATTAAACCAGACAAGTCATGTCATCCTCTCCCTTGCTTTTTTTTTATTTTGTTTAAGTATGTTTATTTAGCACAGGTATTTTGGGCCTGAGCAAGCCCAAAAGGTATGGAGGGTTTCTAATTGGGCATTTGCCTATAAAAACAATTAACTAAACTAAATGTGGGTTGAGCCTTTGAGATTAAATTGCAAGTATGGAGATCAAATCTCCATAGGCAAGTTAAAATCTACCAATTATTTAAAGGGTTTAATTAAGTCCAGGTATTTCTGTAGGCTGATTTGAAAGGACATAACATTTGTAGCCAATAAAATGCAAGGAATAAAAGGCTACTTTTTTCATTTATTTCTACCATAAAATGTATGCCGTAAACTATGAAGAACATCTGAAGATATTTCACAAGTGGCACCATCTGTTTTCTTGGCAGACGGTGCAGCAGTGTGGGTGGCTTAGTTATTTGCTTATGAATCTATAGCATCCTTTGCTTAGTCTGCTGGATGGGGCTGCCCCTTCCTTGTTTGGCATGGTTTCAACATCTCTTGTTTTGGTTCCATAAAACAATTCTCTTTTTTTTTTTTTATGTGGCTGCTCTGTGCACCTGTATAAAGTAGTTGGCAATTTGCTTAGAGAATCCTTACCTATAAAGGCAAGTCTCTTGGAGCTCAGAAAGAGCTTGCATATGTACACATTTTTGTACATAAATTATTGCACATTTTGAAAGTTTATTCACTTACTCCACTTTCTAAGTATTAGATTATTAACGGGCACCAGTCCAGAGAAGTGTTTCCTCTCCTTTTGTCCTGTAAAGAAACTTCTGGAAAATGTCTGCATGTTTGATATCAAGCTCTAATCCAGAAGAGTTTTTTCATTATTGCTTCTTGCTCTTGCATGGTGTTTCTGCATAGTATCATGGTCAAAACTCTAAGCTATTTATAAGCCCAAATAGAGAAGACAGCAGAAGACAGCATTATCTGTATATTGGTCTGCATATTGAGAAGAATATAAAAGATCTTACTGGCACCATTCTACAGACAAAAACCAAATAACTGTTTTCAGGCTGGCTGCCTTTTTTTTACTGAATATCAGAAAACAGTAAACAAGGTAGAGCAGAATTCGAATGTTTCATAAAAAAGAGCTCCATTTCACTTCCATGTGATGTGGTAGCACACACTATACTCTCAAGAATACAGAAAACCTAGCGGTTCCTCCACTGCAAGGATTAGAGATGATGAGTTAAAGAAAACACTTTACTGTTTCTTGTAAGAACAACCAATAGCAATTAGTAACCAGTAAACTGACAGCGGTTATAAAATGTATTATAAAATATGTGCCAGTAAGGGCTAGTAATTACCCCAAATTCTTGTATTATCTAACAATAGGAAACTTCATTTCTTGCTCATAATGTGAGGTCACTTTTCTGAATTTTTTTGAAGGAGAGGCAGCTTTGGATAACAAGACGACATTTTTCATGTGACCTAGTGAATTTATACACCATAAATGTGCAAGAGTCATAGATACTACTGTGGTAAGGCCAATTAATGTTACTTAATTTTTATGTCTTAATGTTTGCAACATTTGTTTTTCTCTACACACAGTTTTTGTCTCTCACCTTGTGTCTTCTAATGTGAAAGAAGACTTCTGTTGGCAGCAGTGGGTTTCAAAGCATAATGAGAGAGTACCTCTGCGAGCATTTTTGCATTTTGGAGTTCAGTCTCCCTCCTGGCTGATGAGATACTGAAGCTGAAAGTTTGTGTGTATTACTTCTGGTTTCAGGACAAAACATTCCTGAAGCTTCAGCCCTTGCCTGCAGAACAAAAGAGGGGAAGGACCTATTTGTTTCTAAATGTGGCAATATACTCATCTAGATAGAAATAGTGCTAGAAGTTACTTGCTGCTTTAGCAGAAACTTGCTGTATGGCACATGCTGTCTTTTTCTATGGTAAATTAACAAAGCAGAGCAAAGTGGTTTCATTCCTTGCCCACTTACTGTTGCTGAGGTATTTTGTTTTGCGTTTTTTAAATAGATAAGAAGTCGAGTTTTGCAATGACAGCTGGTTGCCTTTACAAATAAATTACTCCTAAGGTAAGAACAGAATTTGTTCTTTTCTCAGGAGTGCTTTTCAGTCCTTGTAAATAGTCATCAAGAATCTTCTCAATGACAAGAATATCATAATGATATCGCTCTGTCAAGTACAACCAGATTCAAGTTCCCAGCTGCACCCTAAGGGAAGGCAGATTGGATAAAATCCTCCTCAGATGTCTGGATTACCCACATTGATACAAAGACATTCATCTCGGTAGATAAATTATAATGTTCTCCTGGTCATCCTAGGCAACAGCGCTATCATGTTATTGTCACTTCACCGAGATATGTAACTCTATCGGGATATAAATGGCAATTCAGATGGCAATGTCATGCCCTCTACTATCAGCTACTAAAGATATTATTCCATTATTCAGTCAAGCAGTGTTTCTCCTCCACTGGCTAATGCCTGCCCAATCTTGGATTCAGCAGCAGTGTAACATTCCGCCTCCGCTTTCCAGATACTTCCCCCTGTGAAGGAATTGGCAGAGAATGGGCATAGAATTGGCTCCACACCACTGCTTACTAATGATCAGAATAGCTGGCCAGGCATGAAGAGGAATGTCAGCTGCAATCATTTATTTCCTTCCCTGGAGCAGGAGAGGAGTGGTACAGGCCTGGGAGGAGTGTGGCGTGGAGACACGACATCTCCCTCGGCTTCTCGAGGAATGGGGCTGCTTCCCCTCACACCCCTCGCTCGGGGCTGTGCCTAAAGGCACAGTCTTGCGTTATCTGAACTGCAGACGCTTTGAGTTGCTGCTTTGTATGCAACGTTGACATTTCTTTCATTGCACATACAGTGTTCATCAGGCATTTGAATCTGGATAATGAGAAGAATGCATAATCCAATTGCAGCTCTTCATTTTATTTCCTCTCATGGCTGACACATTGCTCCAGTTATTCCCAAAGATTATCTGATTAGCACCACAGCTCTGCTTTTCAGGGGAAGAACCTAGCAGGAACGGGCAGTTGAAAGAATACCTCATTTTTTTGACTTCTATTTTTTCAATCCTATCTGTAACAGCAGTTGCTAAATATTTGTCATTTCTGAATGGGAGGAAGCTGGTATGCCACTTACTTCACTAACCCATTTCATTTGAAATTAAAATGATGATAAAATAAGGAGGGGCTCTGTGCTAAACTATATTCCCCCTACTCCAAGGATTTGGTTTAATTTACTGGAAATTTACTCAGCATCTGCTGGGTCCTTTAAGTCTGTCTGGACAAAATTAGGACACCAGCTTTCATTTCAACTTAATTTTATGCTTTCAGTGTACTTAAAAAAAGGTGAATTATTCCATTTTGATGTTGCACAGCCTTGTTACCCCACACTGAGGATATTTATATCGTAAGGGGCCTTTTGGTGAAAAGTATCAAAAACTGGCCAAGTGCTACATTCCCACCAAGGCAGTTACTGGTTACTGTAAATGGCTTGTAAGACATATGGAATGAATCAGGAGTCATTTAGGGGAACTCACATCCCTCCTACTTAAGACTTTGTGAAAATATAAATTTCCTCCATTACAGGACATATTAAGATACATCTTTGATGAAAATACACTTCATTAACCACACAGGCCATGTCAAGCTCGGTCAAACAAAATGGTTCCTGCAACTGCAAAAGACTGAGTTTGGATTAAAAAATAAATCAAAAGAATATTTATTAGAACACATTCTAGTAGATACTCATCTTATTCTTCCTACTGCTTTTTTGTAGCTGGTTAACAGTAATACAAACCTGATCCAATCTGGACTTCTTTTCCTCTTGATTATTTTTTTTATTGACTCTGCATTGAGTAGTCCCTCTCCTAGTGCCTTTAACTTCTCACACTAGTGAAAAATATATTCTGTGAACTGTACTTGCAAGTCCAAATTCTTTCTGAACACAGTGGAAGGCATTAGAAAAGGAAATTTGTCTTGAATACTTTAAAGCCCCAGTCCTCTCCAAGGAATCCTTGAATTAGTGCTGGTTTGGGAAAAGACTGAGGACTGATGAGAAGAAGCTGAATCTGACTGGTTTGTTTTTAATTATCTTTTCCTTAATTAGCTTTTACTTTCTATTTGCTTTCTTGTGTGTGGAACCAAGGCCATTATAACTCATGATTATTACAAATACTCATTATCAATATGGTGTCTTGTGCATGTACTCTATTTTCTTTAACAGATCTGTTTAAATTTATCATGCTTGTTCAGTGGTCTTGCTTATCCCTGAGCCTGTGTTGCCCTGCGTTTCCTCAGCAAACCCTTATCCACCATGAGATGATGTCTGGGCACTGAACAAAGTCACTTATCTTTCAACGTGTGGGAAAAGTGATAGGTCTTCAGCTTGTCAACGGGCATAAAAAGAAAGAGGAACAGGAAGGGAGTTTTTAAGTGTTTGAAAACTGGAGAACACTAAGTAGTCCACAGGTCTCTACCTCAGGGTGGTGAAACACTTTATTCAAAACGAAGTATGGAAACGCTGGACCAAAGTGCCTGTGGAGCACCTCATTCCTTCGGGAGTTCCCTAAATCTTTCTATGAGAGCTTCACTGTCTGGCAGAGGTTGAAAAGATCAACACAGAGTGTAGCAAAACCTGCCTAATCTATTACAGTAGGAAAGTTAATGACCCTGACAAAATATGTTTATAGCTAAAATGAAGCATTCAATGCCTAGAAGTATTTGACACTTCAGTTTTACACCACTACTGACACTTATTTGAAAGCATATATAGCCAGCAAGACATTTCTTATATTTTCAGAATTCATCAGATTCAGCAGAAACTTCAAACCCATTTAAAATGCGGTGAGTTTGCGATGTTTTTGACAGAACCAAATGACATCTTTAGAAGCCATGAATTAGAAATCCAGTGGAAGATGAATAAGCTCACATAGCATAGAGGTCAGCTCTTCTCTCACACCAGGTAGACTGATACTGTTTTCCAAACAGTTAGTAACTATGTTTCTAGTTAGAACAGATCAATTAGCTAAGCTAGGTTTTTTCTTCTTTTTTTTTCTGTTGATCCTCCTGCAGTTAGAATTTAAACCTGGAACTTTCAAGACGTAGATCTTTCTTTGGTAGAAGGATTTAAGAGCCACTGTGGTGGATTGTGGCTGCTCTGGTTCTCTTCACCTGTTCAGCTGAGGCTTAGCCTTAAATAGAAATCTGATGGGTATTTCTGTGCTTCTAAAGAAATACTCTAGAAGCTATGATGCCCAGTCAAATATTCATTTTCTATTTCCTTAAGCTGCTGCATTTTGAAGTATTTTCTGTTCAGATATGTAATTCTGACAGGATGCGACTACCCTGAATAGCCTGGGTGGGTAGCTAGGGCACTCTCCTAAGAGCAGGAGCTCTGAATGACCTCTCTCAGGTCAGCGATATGTTTAGCTTGCTGCTTTTGCAATTAAGGAAGTGTGTGGGAAGGCTCCTCCTGCTATTAGCTCTCTGGGGAGAGAGGAGGAATATAGGGAAGGAAAGAGATATAGGTACCTTTATTTCAAAGCAATTTCTGGGCTCTGGATCCTAGAGAGATTAAGGCAACTTCCTAAAGCCTTTAATAAAACTCCCTGTGCTCAGGGTTATCCTGTAGGTTTCTCCAGGTATTTGAAGTTTGTTCTTGATGTCTTGGAAGGTACCCTAAATATTCTGTCATCTTGTGTCCTATGTGAGGATATGCCTGTGAACTGAGGCAGTTAAACTCGTATGTCAGTCCAGGGATCAGTAGCTAAAATGTGGATATTGCAAGACCTTCAGTCGTTTTTCAGATTTCAGTATATGTGGGCACTAACTCGAGAGACCTGATGTTGAAAAATCAATTGGTGATTCCGAATGTGTTATTTTTTCAGCGTAATATTATTTTTATGTCTTGAGCTTAAGAGTTAGCAAGAAGGGTTGGAAGGAGAATTGTGAAGGTGACTGTTATGCTCAGAAGGTAGCTCTTCCTATGATGAAACCCTCCTCCCGTAGATTTTATTCATCAGATGTTTAAAACATATATTAAAAAATAAAGGTGTAATAGAATGTTTACCAAAAAAAAAATCAAACAGTGGAATTGTATACAGCTAGGATGGAAAACAAGATAAATGAGATGGAAATAGTTCAACAAAGAGGTAGAAGTAGTGGTATTCTTAAAATCTTTTTAAAGTGTTGATTGAGGTATGCTGTAAACGGTAACTTTGCTGATTTGATTTCTGCTCTAACATTAGACAATTAGTGTATGAGTCTACCACAAAGTGAGTGTGTAATACTAGTTTTACGATTAAGTCATACATCAGGTGTGATTGATTACAAATGTGAAAGGAAAACTGAGAACCAGTAAATATATTTTCATTAGGTCACATGTGAAGACAGCAATGAAAATTAAAGGTAGAATCTAAGAACATCAGTCTTGAAAGAGTCAAACCCTCCCGTATATGAGTCTAGTCAAACTGGGATGAAATAGTGCAGGCAGCTAACTCAAAAGGAAATGAAAGGTGTTCAGGGTGAAATATCCCAAGCAGGCAGGCCACGATGAGGCCTGATCCAGCACTCTGTGTTCAAAGCGGGGAAGTTTAGATGATAAACAGAACCTGCGTTCCCTTGGGTCCATCTTTGAGACAAACATATTATTACTCTTCATAAGCATCCAAAGACTCAGATGCTTATTGAACCCAATTAAACCTTTCTCTGGTTCAGCAACCGCTAGATAGTGGAATTTACATTCCCTTGTCAAAACACCGAGGTATTGGCAAAATGCAGCAGCAAAACTTTGCTGAGCAGCTTCAGGGAAGGAGTGGAAAGTGAGTGACACAGATGATTAATGAGCCTATTAAAGCTGAAAGTCTGACACTGTAAAGATAAGCTGGCAGTGAAAATGACTCCTACCGTATATGTATCAAGGGCATCGGAAAGAATACCCTCCATATAATAGCTACCCACCATCATTAGTAGCAGGACTTACATATCTAGCATGTGTTGCCTCATTGCTATTTACTCTACTCAAGTATTTTAAGGTGAAAGGCCTTGAGCAATAGCGTGAAGTCTCAGCCAAGTTGCGTGAGGCTTTGTAAGGTCTGATTAGAAAGGACACCCACGCATCATTCAGGAGGGACCAGTTCAAACACAGTGTGGCAGGTGACAAAGAAAAAGAAGCAAATAAGCAAATGTGGTTTCTTAACTGTGCAGTGGCAGAGCAGGAGGCATATGAATAATTAGGGAGAGAGCCGATATTAAGGGAGAAAAAGGTTAACTCCATGCTGATCTTGGGAATCACACTGCCAGTGTGTTAGAAATTGAGTGTTTGCGTGGTCACTGTGGTGGACAGAGACTTGGGCTTTGTTTCTCTGCCTCCCAGTAAAACTCATTACCTCACTTAGATACTCAAAACATTTTTCTGTACAGGATTTTCCTAACAGAAATACGCCCTTGTGCTACACACGTGTATGTGTATCGAGTCCAATGTTCCTGGAAGGTGTCAGATGTACTCCTCTTGCACTGCACAGATGGCCTGCGCAGGCGCACGCACTCCGATGCATTCAGAATCCATCAGGTTTAGCAGAAGCATGCAGACCATCTGTGCAGCATGTATACAAAAAATATGATGCTTGCCTTCAGAAGTTTGAGACTTGCTACACACGCGCCGTAGAGTTGTGCTGTACAGTCACTGGAAATATGTCTGGGATTTGCGGACCATTAGTGGCGAGGCTGGGTGCTCTGAAAGCTTAGAATGTTCTGCGCAGTCTTCAAACTTCACCCAAACAAAATGTGTGGATACAAAAAACATATTCTAGAAAAAACAAAAGTTGTTTTAGCTACAGGCTGTGGCAGTTATTTTGTGCCAGCTTTCCTTAAAATGTTAACTCATTTATCTATTTCTAAATTACAAATATTAATATCATGCCTTCTACTTCTGTTGTGCCTATTTAGACAATTAGTCATTCACAAAAGTGGATCTGGAAGTTTCATACTGGACACATAAGGAAGAAGTTTAATGCAAGCAATAATGACTATATTTTGGTCTTGTACAGGCGAATGAAACAAAAGGATTGTTAGCCTGCAAATTTGGCACTGGATATTGTCAAATGAAAGCACACTCTTCTAATGCAGTATTGCTAGAGCGTGCATTTGCCAGAGTTACTGCTTGAATGCTTGATTTGTTCCTGCTACAGTGTTAACTTTTATTGTCACAGTTTATAAATATATCCATCCTCTTCCAGCCTGTCACTGTTGTTATTTCCTTTCACCCTCGGAAGAGAAAAACATCCTATTTTTTTGGATAGATCCCTATGGTAATTTTCAGTTGGCAGTGCTGTTACGCACTTCTGCACCTGGGGACTAAAACACATAAAGTACTAAGGCCTCAAAAAATATTTGATATGTCTACCAGATGCAGCCCAAAGGGCGAGGAATTATTGTATCATAGCCAGGTCCATTAGATTGATTCTAACCAGGATAGAATTTCAAGACATATAACCTGAAGGGTGAATTTGACTTCTTTTCTGTAGTAATGTCACAGCACTGTCAATGGGGTGATGGTAACTCGCCAATAATACCCATGGTCCTTTGAGATACCTAGTACAATGACGAGATAGTATAATTAAGTGTGGATAGGAGCAGAGGTGTTACTCAGTTTCAATATTGCTTTTTTTTTTTTAACATTGCTTGTCAGAGATGTACAATAAAAGATATGATTGTATTTGCAGAATGAAAGACTTACTAGATCAGACCCTCAACTAGTAGAATCTACTAGCTATAGCTACACTGTATTCAAGGCATTAGCTCCGGTTACGCTGTGCAAAAATTAACTCCAGTTAATAGCCCGTTAACTCAAGTGTTGCTATAAACGAAGGAGTGCTGCCCAGGCCACTTCATTTTTCAGTGGTAAGTTTGACTCTGTCTTACTGGCTCATTTCAACGAAAGAGAAGTTGGAAGCAACTGAAAGCCCCTACACAACAAGTTTGGAAGAAGTGTCCCAAATCCGTACTTTTTTTACCTTCCACCACAACGTTCATGTTAGGGAAATAGTCTTCACTGTGTCCCACTTACGAGTTTTCTCTAGGGCGTGACGCTCGCCTGGTGCTATTCAGCAGTACTGAAAGCACAGCACCAGTAAATTGGACATCTTTGTTTAGCAAGAATAAAATTAATAGAAACATTGTAACAGACTTTTTGTTTATTTCATGCCTTCAGATCAGGACATTGAAAATATATGTTGCTGTGATAATAGTTTTCTGAAAGCAATAAAAAGTTTTTTAATTGATTTAATTTAATATGTGGGACTACAAAATGTTCAATCTCACACTGCCTCCATAAAAACAGACACAGAAATTATATTAATTGGATCTAATCTAGGATTATTGTCTATATAAAGGCATTTAAAATAAGTCATCCAGTATATAAATGTTCTAAAACACATGATTAATAAAAATATTTTGACTTTTATAATCCTTTGGTTTGTGTGCAAATGCACAGACTCAGTAATACGTATATAAAAGAAATCTTGTTACAGAAACTAGTAGCTATTTCACAGCAGTACTACAATATAACAATTCAGACTTAATGAAACATTTAAAATATGCTATTACTGATATTGTTCATTTAAATATGCTATTACTGATATTGTTTCATTATACATTTTCTTGTACACTGTTTTCATGCTTAAGTGACCTCTAAATTGGACTATTGCAAATCACTACTAATGGATTTGCAATGAAATACTTGATACGGGTTTCTGTTGGGACAAACTGTGGCTGAGAAGGTACCCTTGTCGCTGCTACACTTCACAAAGCCTTTTGGAAATCAGTAGTATGTGCAGGGTTTCTTAAATTAGGGACTCAACTCCGTTCTGAGTAGAAAACTAAGAACGGTGACATAGGAGGGAGAGAGGAGTGGGTATATTCATTTTGTGAAGAGATACCACTCGGCTTTTTACTGATGGATGAAAGACGAAAGAGGTTTGAGGAGAAGGAGCTGTTTCCGCGGCAAACATTGTCGCTATTCTTAAAAGTTTAATGAGGACTGTAATATGTATTACTAGCAGATAGTATTTATGGTGGTGAATGTATCCCATGATTTGCTATAAACATCATACTGTAATACTGGGGAGAAAAATTCCATTGTTTTCCACAAAGAAAAATATCACTTGCTAGTTACTGCAATTTAAACACTCAGTCACTGACATCTTGTAGGTACAATATAATGTTTTATTGTAAATTATTAGCCTCCCTCTTTTTTTTGGAAACTCTGACTTGAAAGCATTCTGGCGAGGCACAGAAATGTCTTGGCACAAGCTCTGAATTTCTGATAAATAGTATAAAACAAATAGCATATACAGCCATTAAAACTGTACAGCGAGATCTCTCTCCAACTTTTCATTCTCAGAGAACAATTGGCCTTGCTGCATTTTTGCAAAGAAAATGATGCCTTGGAAGGAGATTTTAGTTGCTTCCGTGCAGCTCCCTTGCCATGGAGCTGGAGATGGAAGGCAAGAGCTTGCTTTCCAACAGAAATAATTTTTCAGGTACAATGAAAAAAGAAAAGAAGAAGCATGTTTAACAATCATGCAGAGGCATGATTGTCGTCTTCCCCCCCACCACTGTGAGAGCAGCAAGCCAGCGTACCCTGCATCAGCCGAATTCGGTGCCACTGACAGACGTATTTAGGTCAGGAGGAACTTTGGTGAATTAATGCAGGGAAGAGTCACACCGCTTCCGATGATCACAATAGCAAATTTTAATTATCAGGATAGGCGTGTGCCCTGATAAACCTGAATTCACTAGCCCACGGGAACATGTGCTGCCCAGAATAAGTAAGTAGTAATTCCTTGATCTGAGTGGAAATATACCATGAATTATCATTGCTGTCACTGTAAGTTTATAAAACATTTTACAAAGACATAGCAAGGCATATTCCCTTACTCAAAGATCTTATAATCCGATATAAGATAAAAACAAGACAAGACAGGAAGCAATAGTTCAGGAGAGATCACTGATTATAAATATAGGGTAGAAATAATTTTCTGAAGAAATGTTTCAGCAAGGAATTCAAAGGAAGAGAGAGGGTGCCTGCATATGAGATCAGAAGTATAGTTCCAGGCACACACAGCTGAAAATCAAGAGAATGTGATTACAGGATTGGAAAGAGCAGAGGGACAAGAGGCAGGAGGGAACATGGTGGTGCCGAGCTACCAGAGGCAGAACCGCACACAGCTCTGCAGTCACTGCTAAGGGTAGCTCTGCTGGCGGTTGGCAAAATATTCACCAAGTAATTCCCAAGAGAAGGAATGAGGACAGTTTAATTTAGAAGAGTCTCCATGGTTAGTTAATGATAGATGATTCAAACACAGAGAAGAGGGTATAAGTGATTTTTTTATTTGTTATTTTTTTAACCTTTTGCAGAAATAGGTGTAGGAAAGATGTAACTTCAGGAACGGCTCTGGTCAGCCCACACATGCAATTTCCTAGAAAGAAAAACTGACATAAACATTTTGCCAGGCCTACTTGCTAATCTGGAAATAAAAATACACTAAAAAGGGAAAAAAAAAAGAAGCTTTCAATTCTCTACCAGATTTATCTATCTATCAGAACAAATGAATAAACCCCTCCAGTGAAAAGAAGCTGAAAGTCTACCACCAAGCCAATGATAGTAATCATTGTGTTGTGGTGGACCTTTATCCTCTCCTCTAAGACAGCCAAATTAATCTGAAGGTGAACAGAAACCAGTATCTGCTGGTGCCAGACTGGCTTCAGAAATTTGACCAAATAATTAACCATGTTTACCATAGAGCTACACAGGACAAGATAGAGTTAGGATCCTACAGGAGATCTTATATAAATGGAGCTGCTGTTCACCTTGATCGACCAACACAAATAGAAAGGTCAGGACTCGTTTCTCCTCTGCCTGGAATGTCACGGGATTTTTTCATGCAGGTATTTTCTGTCAGATATTTCTAATCGTTTTGTGAGACTTTTAAAAAATTAATATCTGCTATGTTGTGTATGAATATAGCTCTGTAAGTATTAGAGTAACATTTGTGGTAGGGTTGTATAGATACATGCAGAAAGTGAGCAGAGGTGATTACTGAGTATGTCTTTGGCTTATGTAACCCTGAACAAATTCTGACTACAGAAGGCACAGACCTACTGCTCTTCTCGAAGTGGCTGAGGAGAAATGCTCTTTTCTGCCAACATGTCGTTATTCTTCAGTAATTATTTCAATCTACCTCAATCCCCACCAAAAATTGAAAGGCAAACATGAACTCTGCCTGTGACTAGGACACTTATTCTGTCAAGAGCTACTATTTACCTGAGGCAAGATTCACATTTCTATTTTTTCCACATGAAGTGTAAACATTAAATATTTTTCTTATATACTATCTGGCCATACATAATTGACAGCATTTGAAATCCTGTTCTCCTCCCGAAGGAGAATGCAAAGTCCTCTCTCCCTGTGGATGTTTTACAAGGTTGAAGATTTGCATTCTTTAATGTACTTACTGAATTGTTGTGGGGTGATGTACAATTTCTGAATTCTCATCAGCACAGAAAGCAAAGTTTATCTCTTAAGTGTCAGAATAACATGTTCCTTTATTTTTGATCAGCAGAGTTCCCTCACTTTTGATCATTGCAAAAACTGAACATGGCATACACATAGAAAGGATTCTGGGAACTATTAGCAGCTAAGCTTTTTTGGATTAACAGATTTCAAAAAATTACCTCCTTATCTTTTGATCAGAAATGAAGAGTTGTTGAAAGGTAACAACTGTTACACTCGCTCCTATTTGGCAAAGGAGTTGTCTTGTTTTGTGGCAAAGCAGCATGTTATAAAACAACTCGTCAAAACTGTTACACTGATTCAGAGGCTGACAGCATTTCTGTTCATTTCTCATCAATGACCTTGTCTGAAGGAAAAACATGGTATATTCCTGATAATGTTTACCCAAGAGGTAAGAAACATTTTCAGCAAGTGAATGTAAATTGTATAAAATCTCAGCCTACACAGGCATTAAATTCCGTACTCTCTAGCATTAACAAAAAGCAGATCCTGAAAGGAGCACATCTCATTAGTGCTTACAATGCATGAAGAGTAATTTTGATAATTTCTTACTGCATTGACTCTATGACTGTAGATCTGAGAGGAGCGTGGGTGTGTATGTGTATGAATGAGAAGTATGGCACAGGAAGGCTTTTACTGAAAGCACAAGTTGGCACAAAGGGTTTGCAAAGGCAGCTGGAAATCATCAGCTAAAAATTACTCCTGTGAGTCACAGGGGAGCAGGAACAGGCTGACAAACCTGCAGTTGTGGCACAGAAGCCCTGAAGTGACTTCTAGTTACAGGAAAAGTTTTAGCTAGACTAGGAGTAGTGCTCAGCTCTCGCTCAAGTTTCAAGCCAATTCTTTAATTTCTAGAACATGCTGTCTCCCCTCTCAGTTGCCTTCATAAGGAAACAAACAAGACCCACATTAAGTGTGAAAAATCGTGCTTGTGCAGACAGAACAATCAGACGTATTGGCACAGAAGTATCTCCCTCAGTCTTTATATGCAATTAAACACAAGTGTACACTTGGAGAGGCTTTTTTTTGGAGACAGCAAAACCAAGTATGCAAGAGAAACCCAAGTTTAGAGGAGGATATTTATTTACTCAGTCCAGACTCATCTCTCCCATGTCTAGATTGAAATGGTTACAATTAACTCTAAAAAATTAAGAAGTGACAAAGAGTGACTGCTGACACAGAGGAACGGAACAGTCTCTTTAAATATTCTTCCTTCAGGGTAGGTTTGTATAAATAACCCAGCTTTTTTCCTGACTCTTCAGAATGAGAGCAAAGAACACGAATTGTGTGATATAAATAAGATTCAAAGGATGCACAGCAATCTCCTGCTTCCCTGTTAACATTGCCCTCGCTAATTATTGGCTAGTGCTTAGCCAGGCTGTCATACCAAAACTCAAAATCAAATGGAAGTTTTCTCATGTGGAATTTTGTTACAAACAGGAAATTCAGCGAGAGGCTGGTGAAGGGCTAGGAACTGTGTGGATGTGCTCTAGCGTGACTGGGCTTAGTTTGTGTTCCGAGCAAGGTACGATTGTGACCCAGGGCAAATTTCTGGCTAGAGCTACAGAGAGGATGGAGCGCTTCCAACTGAGGTTGTTTTTTTCTGAACTTTACGCATCCATTTGCATCCAGAGAATATGAATCTATTCCAGTTAAAATAACAGCCTCACCAAATGAAAACAACTATGCTTTCCTAATTACTAGTAAGAAAGAAGTAGAAGGTTTGTTTCCATCAAAGCATCTCTGGAATACCAAATAGAGTTTTACAAAATCAGGCAAGTGGCTACTCATACTTCAAAAAAATGCTGATCCTGGCAAAAAATGAAAAATCATTATATTAATTGCTTACAGCAGGGGTTTGTTCTGTGCCATTATTCAGAAAACATAGAGTAGCTTTTCAGGTTATACTCACAGCTATGGAAGATGCACAGTGGAGGACTGTGTAATAGAGAGGAACCTGGCTGTAAAATCTTAAACATATCTCCCTATAAAACAGCAGTTTAGTGCCCAGATTAAAACTTTTAAGCTTCTTCAAGTGTTTTCCAGCTCTTCATTCATTCATTCTGTTTATTTATTTCATGGTCCAGATATGGTATCAAACACTGCTGACAACTTGTAATGTTACTCACCTGTTCTGAAAACTACTATAGCCCATAACTCTGCCTACAGTTCAGTAATATAGCACCCGCTTAGTGCTCCTGATCAATGAATTCATCCTGACAGCCACCCAGTTAGTTGGAAAGTGGCTAAGAATAGTTAAGCAACTTGTCCAACATCATATAAAATCAAACCTACGTTGCCTAAGCTGGAAATGTTAGTAGGATAAACCAGAGCAATGTCATTTAAAAAACAGGAGTAAAGAATGCCTGGATCAATGTAGGTTGCCTTCTGTAATGGATTTTTCTCTTTCCAAAGAACTTTTCCCAGTTTACTGTTTATTTATGTTCTTCAGGTTTGAGTTTCTTTCCCCTCTCCTGAATTTCCTGTATTTATTTTGCATGGCTTATTTCCTAGGGATCTTTTCTTGTCATTTCGTCTACATATAGTGAAGTTCAAGGTCTTCTGATGAAAAATCAAATCACAGTAAATACAATACATCCATAATAAATAAGCATTGATACTGTAAGCTTAAGAGGGAATTCATTAAGAATCAAATAACAAAAGAGAAACTCAGAAAACAAAATATGAAAAATTAATGGGCTTATTGTACAGGAAAGGAGAGCAAAGAGAATAAAACAAGAGAGCTTACTGGAGGCAAGTATGTTTAATGTTTATTTAAGTAAAAACAAAATGTAAAGAAAGTTAGATTAGTGGGTAGATGAAAAAGATATCCAATGAAGCTAAGAAATGGGAAAATAATGTCTATTGAATTTTCACAAAATTTCAGATTTGTCTCATTTCCCCTTGTCATTTGTTTTTTCATTTAGAAGAAAAAAACAGAATTAGCAGTGATCAGACGATCCATGTTAGAGTGCCCTGTAAGAAAAGAAAAAAAGCTGTTGGATGAATGTAAAGAATTCAAATATATTTTACATGAAAAATTAAGAGACTCTGTAAGAGTAAAGATCAGAAAAATAGTATTCTTTCTGTTGCTATTTTCAGGATTTTCACAAAATCACAAATATGCTTTTTTTGCTAAAATACATCATTTGCTCAGTATTACATCAAGATATTTCAGGTCTGCTAAATAACTGCTTCCTGAAACTCTACGCACTCATCTTTTTGGGCACAAAAAAAAAGCATTACTGGTTTATTTTGATGTGTACAAATGTAGAAATCAAAGCAGTGCTGTTTTCCTGGAAGTTTGCTTCAATAAGAAAAGACAGTATGTTTGAAAATGCCCAGCTAACATTCACGCCTGTCTACTTCATTAAACTACACAGGATACTACAGGGCTGGTAGCATATGCCAGTGATGGGCAGGGTACACTCACTGAGCTAATGTGTCACTTAACAGATTTTTTTAAGCACTGATATTTATTAAACCTAATTTTCTGGATTCATGTGAAGAAAACTACTTGCAGCTTACTTATTTGTACAATAAACATAGCTGCACGTGCAGCCATGCTGAAAAAAAGCTAATAGAGGGAGGTTCAGTATGCCTGTCTGTTCTAAAATCTGTCCAAATGGTGGGAGTACAGGTCAGGAAGGGCTAAGAGCGCCTCAGTCCTAGCACTTCTCCTGGTTGTACTCTTAGGCTATCCAGAGAGGAGGAGGGTGATCCTCAGGCTATGGCAGACCTAAAGACAAGTTCCACAAATGACATAGGTGTTTCATGGACACCTGGGAGTTAAAAGACAATCTGCAAACTGAAGTCTTTGATCTTCTAGCAGTCTTCCCTGAGCAGAATGCTTACGTCTTAGGAGGGGACCTGCTCAACAAAACCTTTAGGTTATGAGTCTATTTAAAAAAAAAATAAGTACTCTGAGTTTAGAGTGTCTAATATAAAAAGTGCTGCTTTAGGAAAAGATTGCAGTGCTGCTAATTCTGGGTTGCTGCAGTCTGAGGATGATGTTAATTGGTGCTATGAAAAAAGTAAAAAACCAAGCAAATACCAGCATTTCTATTACATCCAAGTTCTTTTAGGAATCTGCATCAGCTGGAGTATTAGTCAGATACTGTATCGTCTAAGAACAGCAGAGTCTCTCCCTACCATGCACACCGAGCACTAGCTAATTTAAATACAGATCAAATAAATAACCTTGCTAAACACACCCAAAGCACTAACAGGCCTTTGATAATGGGAAAAAAAAAAAGAAAAAGTGGTCTGACTTCTTTGTAAAACACAATTTAAAAAAAAAATTCTCCCGGATGAGGATATTTATTGCTCATTTGTTTACAGACTAAATTGTTCACATCACTGTAAATAACTTCTGAAATGTTGTTCTCTCAACTGTGCTAAGCTTTAATATAGCATAGTAATGAGTGGGATGTGCAACTTCTGCTTATCTTCTCTATTTTGGACAATGCCAGTGGCTCATGTTTGTTCAGAAAGTTGGCAGTGAAACTGAATCTCTGGTTTCCCCCTGGTAGATAAACTGTGTCTGAGCTAACATTCATGAGGATCTTGGAAGACTCATTTAAATACAATGCCTAAGGCTACACATTTCTTCCTGGATTCCAGAGCAGCACATAAAGCTTTTACTTTTCTGATGTTCTTTTGGAACTGATGCTTATATATTACAAAGTCTGGCTGGGATTTTATAGAAAGTACCAAGAGTCTGTGTCTGAACCGAGTCTTCAGGTATTTTTGCATGTTGTTATCCCCATTGCAAGGAAGATTTTTTTTTTTTTTTGGAAGACTTAAAGCAAAGGATAAGTTTCATCTTGCCAGTATATTTGTACTGTAAGATTCTGCGTAAACTGAGCAAGTATTTTTTCTTCCTTTGTCTGGGGCCACGGATCTCAGCCATTCACAAATGCATAGTGTCTCCTTCATGCCATACTGACCTATGAAGCTTCGTCACCTAATCCAAACATTTATTTTAAATGTCAATTTTTCAATCTAACAGCGTAATCTGAACCTTTCCTGCAGTTAAAAGAAGTACCGCGTTTGTCAGCTCTTTAGGCAGTAGCCTTTATTTCATATTATCTCTATGCTCCATTCAGATGTGCTGAGGACATCTGAATATGTCTGGATACCTTAGAAGAGAAAAAAGTTCAAAAATAAGTCGGGTATTTGCCTATTTATGCCATCAGTAGCTAATGGCAGCAGTAGTTAATACTGCATGTGTTGCTATGCTTCCATAACTGTTGTCTAAGGATCACATAAATCAAAACAAAATAGCCCATGGAAAAGCGGCATTTTTCATCACTACGGGAAATTTTGAAAGGGTCAGTGCTTTCTGGAATATTCATGAGGTGGAGGTGCTTTTCAGTAAACATACCATGTCAGATTTTCTAAAGAATAACTTTCTGTCTCATTGGTGCCTATACCATTTTCTGCATCTCTGGACATAGTGAGGTTTTTCATATAAAAATTTTGTAGGTCTTTTATATGCTGAACTACATCAACATATGATGAACACATCCACTCTTATGAAAATCTGGATCATATTATTTTAAGAAAGAAAAAGAAATTTACAAATATATTGCAAGGATTTAAAAAAAAAATAAAATACCCAAACTGAACAGAAAAACCAGGAATTCCCAACTCTGAAACGTACTCCTGTGAGTACGAGAAGTGACAGTCTGGATGCCATGTGGGGTCTGAGGACTTGCTCTTGCAGTGTCTGTCCTCCAAGCTGGTCCACTGAAAGGAATCCAGAATCTTACGGAAGAAGGCTCCTACCTCCTTGGTCAGGTGCTCTGTGCAGCCTAAGGGAGCGTTAACTCCTGCACACTGGGACTGAAGTAGCCAACAGGTTGAACAGGGACCCTCTTTTAGTCAATAACCAGGTACCCAACAACAAGTTAAACCCCTAATTGTTAATCTGCTGTGGATCTTAGTCCTGTCCAAGAACTTCAGATCTTTAGCAAGCACTCCTTGCTGAAAGCAGGGACCTTGTCCCTTTGAGCACTATTCTATTTTTCTTTTAAAACACAGCTGAAGGAGATACTGAGTCTTTCTTTTCTGTACAATAGCCAAGTGGTAAGAATGCTTGCCCTGTAAAAGGCAAGCACAGATTCAATTCCCTCTTGTCTGAACTTCAAACCTAATCTTTTATCTTCCAGGTGAGTGCCCAAAACACAAGGCTTGCAAGACAGGAGGCTACTCAGGAGGTGGAGAGTGCTGTTGTTCTTTTAGGGCATTACCTTTGTGCAGAAAAAAAAAGCTCAAATTTCACAAGGTCAGAAAGGACAGATAACTCAGCAGTTCAATATATAAGGTGTTCATTACATTTGGTCCCTGCTCCAAGGCATGTTTCCCCTTCCTGCTTTTAAATGTGATTTTGTAGAATGTAAAATTCAGTAATATTTTCTACAGAAGAGGAAAGTAACCACAGACTTACTTCTGAATGAGTACTTTAATTCCTGGGTGAAAGGACTCCCCTGCTCTCCAGCCAGGGGCATACCTACCTAAACAGGCTAATAATTAAACCACTGCATACTAAGAAAAGAAGCTAGTGGCTTGTGCAACAGTAGTGGGGTTTTCAAGGGAGGTGGAAAGAGTCATTGGATAGGAGCAGTTTCCTGTCTGAGAGTCATAGTAAGTTAAAAAAAATTCTCCGGAGGAAGGAAGATATACGGAGTGGCATCTAGGCTGAGCTATCAGCCTTGTCAAGAGTGATGCAATTTAGGGACTTATTCAGAGGTGACTGTAAAGTTTCAAGGTGAAACAGTGAGATTCCCCTGAAGTTTTGGTTTCTGTAGTTTAAGTGGCAGCCCAGTGGAGACCTCTGGACAGCAATTTTAGACCTAACTATTGTTTTGTGGTTTACACTTAATGCTTTCCCTAGGAGAATCACAACCGATACGCCAGCATCTTAGCCATGAGCCTGGTCATACCTCTTACTCTGAGTACTAGCGAGATCTGAACGGAATTTGTTATACTGCCCTCATACAGAGCTTGACTAAATACTAGTCCAGGCAGTATAACCTTTTTTAAAAAAAGCTGTGAAAAAATATCATGGACAGTTTATGACCAGTTGCCTGATTGCCTGCTGGTTTTAGGAGCTGCAGCAATTCTGAACTCCATGGAATTATGCCAGCTTGTATCCACAGCCAGTGTCACTCAGAATTCAGTTGCATCTTTTTTAAGTGCAAAATGTCATTAGTTGTACCAGAAGCTGACATGAAGTAGCATTTCCACCTAATTGTCCTATCCTTTTACTGACAGCTTGCTGTTGCCCTTCCGAAACCTTGTCAGTTGGAATTTTACTGAAAAAGTGCATTTGGTACCATTTAGAACCAGCGTTTTCCTTGAAAAGTCTTCTTTGAAGAGGGAGGGAGGAAGGGGAGGTAGATCAGCTATTCTGTCCTACAAATAACAAAAGTGAAAGCCTTTGCCTTAAATTATCTTGATCCTTTGTCTCCATCCATTGTATTTTCTTCCTCCGAAATATTAATATGCTTCTTTCGTGGAATCCTTGCACTTCGGGGGCTATGGCAAACTCTCATACTCCTTATTCATCTGCTATCAATTCCTCTCATATGGAAAGCTGGCAGTGCAAAGTATTTTCACTCTGTTTTTGTTCAAGGAACATGTTGTTTAAATAACCTTTATTCACAAATCCTTGTAAGTGTATTACTGTTAGTATATCCAGTATTGTATACTAATATGACTGTTAAAATAAATCAAGAAACAATTCCAGATAACTTTAGAGAAATAAACTTGTGCTGGCAGCATCAGCCAAGATTATAATCATGAGATTAATATTAGGTTTTCAAAATGCTGATGGAGACTATAAAATTACTTCATACACAATGAATAGGTATCGTGTGCTGCCTTACCAGCCTGGAAGTGAAAAAGGTGAAGATCATATATGCAAGCCCATAAAATTATCTGATATAAATAATTAAGGATGAGCTTTTCACATTTTCTTTTAGACCTACTAAAATCCTGCCCTCTCAAGGTCTTCTCTTTCCAAACCCACGAGGACTGAGATCTTAAACCAGGTCATTTTCACAGGTATCAATTTCATGTTCAAGTACAACCCAAAACTATTTTTCTGGTCCAAATTGCATAGCTATCTGGCTGCTGTAGTACAGATGCTTTTCGCACTGCAATTTCTGACAATAAGAGCAAGGGCCTTCTGTAGGAGCAGTCTGATGAATCAACCGATTTCTTTTCCTATGGGTCAGGTAATTAAAGGCTTCAAATTTGGTGCTCACCTGAGCCGTGTATCTGACTGAATGGTCTTTCTTTTTTAATTAGTTTCCAAGCTTCTGAGTTGAGCTGAACAGACGGATAAACCAAAGTGGGAAAAAGGCAGGAATTTATTCTTTCAAACTCCGGTTTCCAAAACTTACTCAATTCTCATTCAAACTGTGTGTAATAGAGATAAGGCAATTGCCATTGCTAAGTTTTGGCAGTCGGACGCTCACTCCAGGATTGTGAAGACCTCAAATATGAGGACTGTATCCTAAAACTGTAACTTCTACATTAAAACATGAGGAATCTAGCTTATGCTGAGACATAGGTTTCGTATTCAACTTAAAGTAGGTAGCCACAACTGGTACTAAATACCTTTTCATTAAAAGGGGGCTTCTGTGAGAAATAGCCATGCTGTTTGTATGTCTCACACTTGCAAGACACCACCTTTGAATGTAAGTAACTGCTATATTTAAAACCGTAAAAATGTAAGTGGTTCCAAATGATTCTGAATGATAGACTCCAAGCCGTAGATGATGTTTTTAAATCTGCTCGAATCCTGGCCCATTTGAAGTAGAACAAAATATGCCAATCTGTTTTGCATGGTAAAAGACAAAGGTGTAAGGTCTGAACTTCTGAGAAGGGAATCTTGAAAGCCTGATTGTTGGGTACAATTAAATGAGATTGTTGCAGCCTATAAAGGAAATTATTATTGTTAAATGCTCATATCGCAAGACCAGTGCACAGAGCATAGAGAAAAATTTTAAAGAATTGTTTTTCAAGGTTTTGAAAAAGGGGAGGAGGTGGCAAAATTTAGTATAAATATAAAAACACAGAAGATGGCCGAAAGAAAATAGGAAGGTAATTATCACTATGTTGGAAAAGAAACAAACTAATGAGAGCATCAATAACAAGGACTTGATGAACCAACAGAGAGGGTAAGAGTGATGGATAAAGAGAACAGGGCATCATTTTTTGTAGTCTAAGAAAACTTATTAAAGCCAGGATACTGACAGAAGCCTGCAGACTGGAAAGAGATGCTAAAATGCTAAAAGTAATGAACACAGAGAAGAGAAAAAAATGAAGATGTTACTATTTAACATAGAACATGTATCAATATCTCTGTTAAATTAGGGGAGAGGAAAGGAGAAGGAGTAAAAGACTTTATAAGGAAAGTAGCTCCTTGATTTAATCCTGAAGGGACAGGCCCCTGAAAATGACACAGAAAACAAAGGCTCAGTCATTAGAGAGACAGGGAAAGATTGCAAAGCAGGAGATGGAGACTTTACTGCATTGCAGTACAGGATACACAATTGTGAGAAGAATAAAGGGAAAGCTGGAGTGTCATAGTACCTAAGAGAACATGAATTTAAATAGAAGGAAGGCTGTACCCAAAAGGAATTAACAAAGACTTCTTTAAAAGAGAAAAGAGAGTATGAGGAAAAAGAAGGTAATGCTCCCCAATAAATAAAACCCCCACATTTGCTAATTTACACTGGCTTCCTTCCTTCCTGATGTCCTCTGTCCTTATGACTGATGAAGAGTGCACCTTTAGATAAATACATTATTCACGTGTAACTGCTTTTACAATTTTTCACCTACCAGTATGCTTTACCTCGTAACTTACTAATCGTGTATCAGACTGCTGAGAGAAAGGATTTCTACTTTTACGTCCTTATATCAGCATTGCTAATACTCCTTTTCTCAGTCCTTGAGTTTAAGCCCCTGTTGCAAGCATGGGTGCCTAAAATTTCTGTATGACTTTTAGTGAATTTTTTCTAGATAGGTGTTAACTGGAGAGAGTGATACACAGCTGAGATGAAACACTTGAGATTCTGCATACACTTGTATGCAAATGGAGAGTTGTAGGGTCATATTATTGTGACAGAGTATTTTCCTTCATATTAGAATACTGTTCAGTTATTTTAAAGCCATGAAGATTTTCCATCAGTGTTTTTCTCTGCATATCTTTATCCTTAATTATATTTATGGTTTTAAAGCCTTGATAGCTTTATAATTGCGTATTCTCCTCTGTCAGATAAAGACTGAATCTCAGCTCCTCTAGGAGTCTGTTGTTATTGTTGTTTTTATAGCTTCGCTCCAGTTAGGAGAATGATTTAATATTAAACATTAAAGTATTCCCTTTTTGTCTCTCAGAGATAGGCATTTTAATCCTCTGTAAGAGGTATCATATGTCTGTCTGGTGAAGCAGTGCTTTGCTCCTGCATTAGCAGATGAGGTGGTGACAAGTTAGAATTTGGGACCAGAGGTGGCATTAGTCAAAGAGGTATGTATAGAAAATGCTGGTTCCCCCCCCAGTGTTTATTTGCAACAGAAAGCAAATCCTTCAGACTACGAAGAAGTTCATAGAAAAAATGTCAGTTAGCACAGACAGCATAAATCTGAACTCTGTTTTTTACAAGCCTGGGTTGAGAGGGCATAGTTGGAGTCAGTTTACCCTAACCGGTAGTTCACAGGCAACACGTCACCTGCCAGTCCCTTGATCTTTCTTGTCAATAAAGGAAACGGGAAGAGTTCTGCCCGATGAGGCTGGTAGTGAAAGCAAAGGGCCATACTGTCCAGAGAGCTCCGCCTCCTTATACTTGCACCCAAGGAACAGCAGAGCTTGGCAACTATTGGGCTGGGGACCTGATTCTCCCCACTGGATGGTGTTTCCAGCGGGGATTGGACTGCTGCCTTCTGAGAGGATGGTGGCTGTAAATGAGTGCAAAAAGAGAGCTTGTTTCTCAAAGTGACCTGCTGCTTAGAGTTCATAACCCTTTGACTGATGCCTCTCTTGAACATTTGAGGATCAGAGCGTGAGGGCACAACTTCTGGTGATGCAATACATATATTTAAGGTTATGTTTATGATTCCTCAAAAAAAACTCAAGCCAGTGAAGAGGAAAAAATTAAGAAAAAGCCTCCTTATCACAATAATGTTGACAGCTCAATTTTAGGAAGTGCTCTTCTGAGGTCCTTCATAAGAGCTTTCACATCTGGAAAGCAGTCAGACTCTACAACACGGAAGACTGGGCCTGACTGTGTCCTAATTTACGCAGGTTTGGCATTCAATCTAGTGAGTCTAGTGAATGGTTAAGTCTGTTTGTTTGATACTTATATCAAAGGAGACATACTTATATGTAAGTCCATATCTTTTCCATGGGTAAATATCTATATAATATTATTACTTTTTTTTTTACAAGTTTCCACTTCTGTGATCTTTTTGATTAAGAACGATTTTTTATGTAAAGTATACAGCTATATACTTAAGTAATTCAATTTTTATTTCTTTAAGTAGCCTGATCTGATTTGGCTATATTTTCTCCGAGAATTATTGTGAAGAACAAGGTCTAACAGTGATGTGGTTCAAACTTTTGTAAAAATCACCTTTAAGAAAAGCCATACATATTTATTTATTTATTTTCTCATTGATCAGCCTTTCCAAGGCCTCAGTACTGAATGCGATTTCAGTTTGTCAATATCTTCTTTTTAAACTGAGACACCATAATAGGGCTTTTCAGACACTGAGTAATTCTACTGATTCTGTAAAAGAAGTATTACCATCTTTCTCTGCAATCTTATAGTAAGATATATGCAGCTGAAAGCAGTAAAAATAAATCTTTAGTGAGATACCATACCTAAAACTTTACAATATTTTAATCTAATTTGCATCTTTAACAGATTTTTCCTGTTTCACCTAGGTACAATCTTAATATCTACCTTATGTCTATAATCTTAATACCTTCCAGATATATGCAGAAGTGAAAATGAACTGTAAGGACAATAAAGATTTTTGCTTTGTGATAGAATTTTGCTAAAGTACGGCAAGAATATATTTTTCCCTTTATCTAAACAGTATCCGTTTTTCTGTCAACACAGCATGTGCTTTCCTCTCTCCCTCTGCTTTAATTCCATCAAAAATCAGAATCCCGTGACTGATGTTCAAAATGAGCTGAGGTGATATTGAGGTTTTGAACTTTATCAGAGCATGTCACTCACTTGAAGGCATTCCAGACCTCAAATGGCTCAGTGCCATTCTTCAGAAATGAGACAGGAACAAGTATTGATATTTTTTTTTCTTTTAAACTGAGTACCTAATGAGGAAATTAAGATATAGTTGGTCCTGGATTTGTCAAGTGATGTAAAAGAGGCTTCTCAGAGTTCAACTGTATGGAGAACAGTTTATTGGAATCCTACTTTAGTTTTCTTTTTTTCTGAAGGAGATTGTTTCTGTAATGCTACTGAGATTTGGAGCATAGATTAGATCAGATATACCATATTTTATTTCCATAGCAAACTGAAACTCTTGCTTGGTAAAAATGCATTCTTTGGATCTGACAAGAGACTGTTATAGTACTAGAGCATATTATTGTTGGTACTTGAGAAAGTAAACAAAATTAAAAGCCATTGGGAAAAGAGAGTACATTGCTCCCTGAAGATACATGTGTTTCTTCAAGCTGAAAATCACAGATTTATGAGGAAAGCCAAGTACTTTCCCCCAAAAAGAGTGAGTTGTCTCAGATCTGCTGAAGGTGAGTGAGATAAATATATTGAACACACAGCTGAGTCCATTGAACAGGTATGAGATAAAGATATCTTATCTTAACAAAGTAGTATTAGTGTATAGATGAATGGAAAAAGTCTTTGGATCTACTAGAACTGGGAATCATTACAAAATTTTAACAAATGAAATGGGAAAGTCCTGTATCCACATGTGTATAGCTATTTAGGCATAAAAATGCAGACTTGGTCCAGGTAGGGAGGTTTTAAAAGGTTTCAGCAGTTTATGATGCTACTGCCCATGATGGGCCTGACCAGATCGAGGGGCCACCTGCCACAGAAAAGCGAGGAGGTAACAGGAATCACACGCAGGACAAAGAGAAGCAGAGGGAAAAGCTCACACCACCAGGCTCGATGTTCCTGCTGTGACCAGCACAGAGAGATGACAGGAAACTGCTTTCATTGTGCGGATCCATCTCCTCTCTCTCCTTTTACTAGTTACCAGCCGGTGCAGGTCCAAGAAGACTGGAGCAAGCCCAGGTTCCCAGGATGAAAGTGTAGGTAAAGTAGGAAAAAAGACAAGGGCTGCTTGGCTGTCTGGGCTGTCTGTCATCCCAGCCAACTGCCTATTTTGTCTGTTTGCCCACAGAACTGGTCTGGAGCAGTTTCAATTCAGGAAAACTTGAAATAGATGGTTTAAGTCCATAGATTTTCAAAAGGAAAATTTATCTGCACATTTAACATAGGATTGTGCTAACAACTCTCATATTTTTCTGAGTTCAGTGAGAAGTTAGCCTACCTAAATTTCCTGATGCCTAATTACTCTAAATCTACCCTGGAATGTTATATAGGACTAAATCCTTAGACAGTAATTCATAAATAAATAACTTCACCACACTTCGAGAACATAAATGCTCTGGGGGCATCCCTCTTTGAAGTGGTCATTGCATTTTCCTTCCTTTTCTGATGTACAAAGATTTACCAATTTATTTCAAATGTAGAAAAATGTTCACCAGCTGTATGTTTCCAGATTTAATGTAACAGATATTTAATGTAACAGATTGGCTCTTTCAAACTTGTGGTACTAACAATAATCGATATTATTGATTCAGCTCCTTAAATATGCTCATTCTTTAAAAGAAAGACATGCTTTACGTATGATGTTCTAATGCATTATTGCTGCAATGAGGCAAATACAGCTCTTGATTTGAGAGATGGGGAATACGTTTCCATCTCAACATGTTCCCTTCACTTGTGCTTCTCTCAATGCCTGTGCCATCTGTTTCTTCTCAGACAAGGCTTCATTACGGTGCAGAAGAAACTCACCTCTCTTCACAGGTGCAATTTACTCTGGAATGCAAACTACTCTAAGAATCACAGCACTATGTAAGTGAGGAGAACTCGGGGCTAATAGTAGAGAACCCCCCCCCAACCGGTGCACGTGTTACTGGAAGGTTCCCCTGTGGGCTGCATGAGGACTTGGTTGCAAGTGAAGCAGCACAGCATTGAGGGAAAAGGTCTCACTTGCTGACTCTGCTGCCAGTGGTCCTTACCAATTAATATGGAAGTAGTATACCCTGTCTGCCATTCCCGTAATCCCACTTCCTCCAGACACCTCTTCTCATGAAGCCAGGCTAATTTTAAAACTCTTAACTTTGTTAAGAAATTGTTTGGAAAACAAAGCAGTTTTACTATCAAAATACACTGTGAGAGCTTGCAATTCACTACAGCAATTTGGGCACATGAAGACATAAAACAAGTAGGAAAACCCAAATTACGTATGTGAGAGGTGTTTTTCATACTGAAAGGCTTTTGCATACTTAGAAATTTGAAAGTGACTGAAATGCCGTAAAAGTACGGTGACGCTAGGTTATATATCTTAACTGGAAGAACCATTTCCATTCATCTTCAGAATGCAAAGTTATGTCAGCCTCTGATACTATGATGTAACAAATGATATATTGTACTGCAGCAGCATGGAAAGAAAATACTGTATTTGTATAGTATACACCGTACTAACAGTGGAAGACCCATCTTTAGTAAAAATAAAATGGACATTAGCGTGACTAATCCATAATCATACTGCAGTTTCAGTAATCTGTTTATGTCTGCCTCCCTGCAGCATTAATGATTAAATGCAGTAACTCAATGTATAACAATTAGCTTGGGATTACAGAATCCATCTGAATGCCAAGCAATAAGTCTTTATGTTAAGATGTAAATTTCACTGCCATCCATTTATTATAAAAGTCTCTCTGAGAATCTGATCTAATGTAATATGTTGTCCAGAGTATGTATAATAATCTAAATAGCATTGCTAAAATTAGATACGGTGGTGTTGATAACTTAAGTGCATTTCCAGCAACATATTTTTTATGAAGATTGTTTATTACTAACATTGGCTTACATTCAGCTCTAAGTACCTGATAAAAATTCCTGGTGTAAAGAAGATGTGTAATCACTCATTCATCAGTAATTCTTTATTATCTCATTTTCTCTTGGGAAAGAAAATATGTCATATGCATCTATCAGTTGATCAAATAATAATGTGAATATCTTAATCACAGTAAAAGCATTCTGAGAATATCAATTTAGGACCAGACCTATCAGTTCTTACGGACATGAGCGGGCCTTTCAAAGCCAGTGTGACAATTTACATAAGAGAAGACTGCCCCTCTCAGCAAGGGCTTTGATGGCCCAATCCTTCAAATGAGCACAGGGTAATTTTTTGATGCATCTGTCTAGTTAGCCTAATCTTGTAAGATTAGAGTTAATTAAAGTCAAATCATAATGAAAACTCCGCTTTTGTGCTGGATTTTTATTGGTATTTTTTTTCCAATTTCCTCTTGGGCCCTTCTAGCAGCGTAAATCAGATAGCTTGTCTGACTGAATACAGCACGATCCACCCTGCCAATAAAAAAGAGAATACCAGCAAACTTAGCTGAAGCAGGAACACAAACATAGATCAGGAGAGTATCAACCAACTGTCCTCCTCCTAAGCACCAGTTCCACTCTGTGTTTGCCCCATGGTCTGTCAGATGATGGCTTAGCAAAGCAATACTGGGAGCTCATGCTCTGCAAAGCACATGTATCTTAGCAGAATCTTCTCCTCGCCAGGCTGATGTAAGGGTAGATGGCAGCACTATTAAGTTGTAGAGAATGTTGGCTGCAAAGCCCCTGCAATGCCAGCCTGAGAGGCAGACAGTGAATGTAGTCTCAGACATTGCAGGGTGTGGCTGGATCCTTTCAAACCATGGAATGCGGATATGCAGACCTGTCCAATCTTTATAGCTTTTACCCTTCCAGGGGGAGCATTATACTTGTGAAACCTTTACAGTATTTTTAGGCCCTCCTTTCCCAGGGAAGTTTCCACAGTAGGATAGAAAAAGGCTATCAGTGCTCCAAATGTGTGTTTCTGGGCACACAAATCTGTTATTTCTCCTGGACCAACCATGCCTACTGAATCCTGCATGGATAATCCAAACGTAAAAATATACAAATATTGGCAGCCAATAGGGGGCTTTTCATCTCAAGCAAGAAAACAGAAGTAATTCTGATAGCCTTTCCAAGAGATGCCTGGTGGGGCTTATTTGCCAGAGTTTGAATCTGTAATAAACAGCTTACTGCTGCTTCTATTTTGAAGTCTACGTATTTAACATTTCGTTGATGGATTGCCACGTACAGAATGTGTATAAACAAAGTGATGAGAAGAGGCTTACACATGAATGCCACAAATGCAGACTGTTTGTGAATATTCATCTCATTCAGAAATCTTCCTTTAGTTCTGTGATTTCTATGGTTTGTGAAATAACTCAGCTAATGAAATGCAGTCTATCATTGGGTGCTGTAAGTGGACAACACACCAGTGGGGAAGATTAAAACTGTTAAAACACCACCCGCTTTGTAGAAAGGAATAGATATTTCAGAATATCTCAGTGTTTTCAGTGAAATTCAAGGCAGAAACTTTCATTCTGATTTTCCTCTCTTTCGAATTGTCCTGTGTAGCTTTGCAAGCAGGAGTTTTTCCATTATTTTCTTCAGGTAGGAAGGCTTCAAGACAATACTAGAACATTTAGTTAACTACCATATCTTTAGATTCTGATTATGACACAGTTATATTTGAACCTCGTTTAATCTATCATAGATTTTCTTACATGTACAGATATGGGCACAGTACATATGCAGTGGTAAACTGTGACAGCTTGAGAAGACATAGATTTCACGGTGTGAATCTAGGACTAGTTATTGGTAAGTGGATGCAAATATTCGTAGGGGGTTTTGGAGGTAAGAACATTGGCAGTAGACTGAATTCAGATAATAATGTTGATGGTAATAAGGGGAAGAATGTGAAAGTATATGAATAAAAAAGTTTAACGCTTTATAAATTACTTTTAATGTTAAAAAATGTTTGCTTTGCAAAAATCTTTTCAAGTTTGGAAATGGATTGAACAACTTTTAAATTATTTTGACCCAAACCCATATATTTTTTCTGAATTAGAAAAAAAATATAAATTATCCATCTTGTATTATGTTTGACCTCTGAGTAGAAAGTCTACTCTTTTTATATTTTTCACTTGTCATATGTTTTGGTATTTCCAAAAAAGCACCAGAGCAATGACATTTGCAATTGGGTAATGAACGTACACAGAGTGACTACTGTACTGTAGGTTGGTACTCAAAATGGAGCTCTACTGGAAATGTAGAGTAGTTCTTAAGCCGAGTACTTGGTAAGTTTTCAAAACGTTAGGCTACCTTCTCTTAATTTTTATTACACCTGCTAAACGATAATAAAAGCTAAAGTATGTTAAGTGCCTTTTTAATCATTTTTCTTGTGTGAGCAGAATGCGCAACAGAGAATGACAGTCTGACCATGTGCCAGTATAAGCATATGGGGTGTTACTGGTGAGAACGTAAAATGCTGTAGGCAGCTTCATTTCTCCAAGAATGATGCACAGAATATCAGTTTTCTCCTTGAGGATGAACTTTGAAAAGTAACAGATAGGCAGACATTTTCCAACACAATACTTCTCTAACACCATAGCTCCCCACATTAATATTTGAGTCAGAATAATGGAGCTCAATGAAATTAGCTCATACAACCTATACTTTCTTACCTCTGGGTAAAAATGATTGTTTCTTACTTGTGTCTTCTTTCTAGTCCCTACTGCTAATACACCGATTTTTCTTCTCCAGTCCTGTAATATACCAGAATCTTCTAGTAACATATTCAACAGAACAGGATCTTGTAGCTTTCTCAGCTTGCTAATGATATTGCTTTTTATTAACACTTTAGTCCCTAAACCTCTTTTTTTGACTTCTCAATTATACCAGGGATTTAATGAAGGCTTGCCTCTCGCAGCATAGTGTGTGACTATGTTCTAATAAAACCTGTTGTGTGTGTGTGAGGAGGTGGATCAGAGGGATATTGATTAATGGAGATTTGTGAATGAGGTATTTCAAGGAAAGCAGTTCAAGAGAAGACACTCATCCCCTCTGCCAGTTCAAGGCTGACAAGCCCCATGCCTGTTCCCAGGGAGTTCAGTAGCAAAATTGTCACTATTTTCAAATGCTGCCAAGATACTCTTGCAAAAGCAATTACAACCTTGCTGAGAAATGTCCATCCTTCTGTTCACTTTACTGTTGTACATGAGAAAGGTAATGAACCAATAAACTCTGGAATACCTGAAGTCACTGGCAAAATTCACTGGTGTTGGTTGGTCTGGGATTTCTTTTTTTGGACAGTTCTTAATCTATAAAGTGTGGTACATCAGCTTCTATACAAAGTCACACCATCTGCCTCAGCCATATTAGTTACAGAATGCAGTACAGCTGATTAATTATATGGTGGGGTTTTTTTTCTTAAAAATAATTTTTATCTAGTTACTTTCAAATACTGCATATGTATTTGCAATCTATGCACTGCTCTTTGTGTTTCAGTTTCCATCGTGATCTTTTACAAGTGGTGTCAGACACTTCTTGGAAGGAAATCAGCCATAATTTACCTTTACTAATCACCTTACGTAGTGTTTCAACCACAGCAGGTTAATATGGTGGATGTACATGTTATTAATTATAGAACTGGAGAACATCGTCCAGCTGAAATTAATTAATTATGTTCTTTTGGGTGGGACAAGTCTAGTGTGGCAGTTGAGATGTAGGGTCATGATTCCCTGCATCAGTTTTATAGTTGATTTTATTAGATATGACAAGCTTTGCGCTGAACCTGGAGTTTTGTTCATCCAGTAATGATACTGCTCTTCTCCTGTCTTTGGTGCAACTTACCAAAAAACAGAGTATTTTCAACTGTTTTTCTCATTATTTGTTGGTATGTCTGGACTTTACTTTTGTAATTATAGTGTACTGCTTTTCACAGCAATTCTGGAACAAAAGCCCCTATTAATGCTTTTTAGTTTACTTGCTATTATTAATAGTTCCAATATTGCATCAAATGTGCACTCCCAGGACAATGACTGTTCTTTTCACAGTTTCCAATGCATGCTGATCCTCGTTACCAGATACGTGTGCCTCCCATGATCCCGTGTGATTGTAAATAACCAACAGTGAAATGTATTACTCAAAGTGATGAAGCTCTGTTAAGTAATGCAGAACAGACTATAGCTTTAGGACTACAGGGTTGCAAACAGAAAATGAAGAATATTAAAAGTAGGAAAACCTGCTTTTCCCAAATATTCCTCCAAAATAAACCAATCAAAACATGAAGATATATTAGCATGGATTTTTTTCACGATGAAACAAATTGAGAAAAAGTATCAGTTTGCTCACTTACTTTAAACAATTAAATGCAGCATCTTAGGGCTTTTCCACTAGGTTTTGCTTTTCTCTAATCCTGCTGCTTTAGAAGCCAACACAGCTAAAATACAGTAGAAAATACTTATAATTAGAATTAAAAAACATAATGGTATGAAACCAAAAATAGAGCATTCTACTAAATTTAAAGGAATACCTGTATAACACCTTTACACTGGAGCTGTATGAGACGTTGTTCCAGTGTAATTATCCTAGTATAAAATTGCATACTAATCAAAAAGTTAGGGCAAAAAGCAGTGTGCATAAAAGGCTGCTGTTTCAATGAGCTGGGCTATTTTTCTGTCAGCCAGTATACCCAAACATCAAACAAAACCTAAGCAATTATATATACTAATCCTTCCCGATGTGAAGTTGCAGCCCAATGTGAATTTAAAAGCACTGAGTTGCAAATCCTTCAAAAAGAGCATTTACAACTTATAATGGAAACTCCAACAGAGCTCTGACTGTAATAGTGTGACTACTGCAGTGATTATTCTTTATTGCCATGGCATTTACTGCTGAAATAGTGGTGGGCAGATCCTAACATTCTCAAAATTAATGTGCAGTAACATCCTCATGTGAGGTACTGCCCAAGGTATGGCGTTTTGAAATGTAATATATCAAAATGATGATACTTCTCCATTTAAGTTGTTCTGGTCACTCACTTCCTACCATTGCTGCTTCAAAGGTACTTTTCATAATTTCAGAATAAATATATATGAAATAGGAGAATCTGAAAGGCATTTGGATGCTGACTAGTATTAATGAGGACTTGGAAAATGCCAACCTATCTCCAGTAGAGCAGCTTTATAGCTGAGAGAACATTATGGTAGAGTGTTCTCTTGTAATGATTAATTTCCCCTTGTGAGCAATACAGTTGTGGCCCAAATCAGCTACTCCATGTATAGAACTCATATTGTTTTCTGTCAAAATTCTGCCTGTAAAACAAAAATGTCGAGTCTGTCAGCAGTGATCTCATGGAAAGTAGACGCCAGCATACAAACAACAACGAGAAGAGGGCATTGTATCTGGGAGAGTGCATAAACTCTGTTCTGCTAGATTTCCTCCTTTTTAATACAAGAGAAATCATACAGCTGTTAGTGCAGTTTCTCGTATGTGTTTATGCATAGTTGGGCTGAAAGTGATCCATAGCATGTAATTAAAAAAAAATGTTTCTGTGTTTCAAAATTCATTCAGATCATGATGCTGAAAATGCTGTAAAAATGCACTGTTACTCATTTTATGCAGAAAGACCGCATTATTTAGTTTAAATGTTAAAAAGCTTTCATGTCTAAGCTGTATTCTTGTACTGTAACATATATTGTGGGTGATAAGAATTTTGTGATTTTCTATCTGTTATTTGTGATATTTACCTTAGTAGCAGACTAAAAAAGTCAAAAAGAAATTAGAAATTCTATGAGATGATAGGGTTAGCTGAAAAAGGGTTGCTCATCTACCTTCAGACTGAAACTCAGAAAGGAGGGACAAAGAGCAAAGTAGCAAGAGGTGACAGCAAAAGGAGCCCTCCTAGCAGAGAAATGAGGAAGGGAAACAGAGTTCCCCTAGTATACATGGAAGGAGTGTAAAAGAGCAGTCACTGTTTTACAATGAAGATCGACAGTAAAAACAAATTTGAAAATGTTTTAAGGCCTTTATGCAGGTCCCTCTGAGAATTCTTTCAGTGTCGCCACTTAACGTCGTATTTATGTTGCAATCTCAGTCTACCGGGAACTGCACTTCCTTTTTTACAAGGGCAATATATAAAATAAACACAATATGTAGAAAGATAGGTAACATAAAGGTTAAGGCAAACTTTAACAGCAGGTCTGGATGGAACTGGGCACCTGATGCTCACTTACCAATAAAAAACAAAGGGAGCATACATTTTCTGAAGTTAATTGTAGGTTGGGCTGTTATTTCTGACCTCCTCAATTTTTCGTTTCAGTCTTTTTAAGTTCCTTTATCCAGACTGGTATTTCCCTTCAGTCATAAATGTGGTTGGGGCTCACACCATCTAACTCAGGCTCTGCCAGTCTCAGTGCCAGGGGTAGGAGCAGCAGATCCCTTCTGTTGCCAATAGACCTTCCGAGAGCTAATAGTTGGGTGACTTGAGGTGTCCTTTGGAAGAACCCATATTCCTTCTCCACTGACTGTACACAGAGCCCCTCCTGACCTGCATGCCTAGAGTTCATCTCTGGGTTTGCCTTTTTATTTTCCTCAGTGGTGATTTTTAGCCTAAAATCTAAAATAAACAAGTATATTACTACCACCACAACCTTCTGTACTTTCAGTGACCCTTTCAGTACACGTTATTGTACCCCCCGTACACTATAGGAATCACTAAACCAAGGTCTTATTCAAGTGAAATTCTAATAGCTTTACTGAGAAAAGCTTTTTACGCTGTGGATTTGAGATACAGATACAGATATATTATTTTGAGGATGTTGGGTTTTTTTAAACCAAATGTTTTATTTTAATTAATTCTTATCACAGAAACATCTTTGTCATATAGTACTTCTAGAACAGATGAGCACAATTATCTAAGTGCTTTTGTTTACAGGATTACTGAAGGAATTACTATTTCACAGGGGAAGTGCTGTTGTAAATTTATGTTTAATTTTTCCAACATCCTTGACATTTAAAGATGTTTTTAATATTATTATTGAATTGCAAAAATGAAGGGTGTTGAATTTGTATTGATTTTACATGTGTGCTTACACTCAATAAGATGGCATTTCAGAACCTTTTCTAAATATAAGTTTTCTCTTTTATGGTAAACAATACAGAATACATTCTATCAATGCCACTGTTTGACTACAGAAGAGGAAGTACTCAAAAAGTACTAACCAATTTAAGAATGTATTTGCCTTCCATTTGTTTCTATGGGCTACAAAGAGTGATGCCAAGTAGGATGTTCAGGGAATTTGACTACAAGTATTGAGTCTTTAACAACAAGAACAACCTTTGTATTCAAGGTTGTCGTTTTCTTTTGCAATGCAAGGCATAAAAACATTGAAAAAACCCTCAGATTTGTGTTTGTCACACAAGGTCAATATCATGCTGAGGTTTGATAGGCTTTGTAATTCTGAAGTTTCTTACCAAAGAGAAAGAGTAATTCAAGGTGATCACTGGGGGGGGAAAAAAAAAAGCCAGAATGATAATGTGCAGAGAAGTCTGGACATGCATTTTGTAGGTTTTATTACAAAACAGTTATTTTTACTTAAGATACAGCCCTGGCCACCTACAGGTAACTGAGACTTTCTTGATCTAAAGATCAAAATCAAGATGTAAAAGTCAGTGATGCCTCATTATTTGGGTAGGATTTTTATCGATAAACAAATTGCTCATTAGAACTAGACTAAAGCCATCAAAGGTATCTCTGTCATTTATTACAAGACGGTGTGTAACTTCAGTGCTGTTGTTTTACTACCTAGTGGCCTGAAGATGTGCAGTGGGTGTGGGTGTGCAGCTCTGTAACGCGGTGAGGCGGCAGCTCCCGGCAGGAGGAGAGGGGCTGGTGTGCCGCGCTGCGACAGCTCTGCTCGCCGGCACCTGGCAGCTGGACCGGACACTGCCGGAAGCACCCACATCAATTCGCCTCATCCGAGATAATTCAGCAACAACCAAAGACCACCCCACCCAATAACCCGAAGGTATGAGTTCATGCTGATCTGCCAGATGGAAATACAGGTACAGCTCACGGGGACGTGGGCTGTACCTTGCTCTGAATTGCTGCCAGGCTTCAGGGGGGAGAAGAGGCAAAAAAACCCAGAACAGGCACTCACTCTACATTGGGCTGCACGGGGCTTCAAAGTGGAATGACAGCACAGTTTATCGTAAAGTAAAAAAGAACAAACACAATCTCACC
>NW_009707779.1:0-1588 GCF_000703405.1 Apaloderma vittatum | reverse complement strand
TGTAAATTCTGAACTCCTAAACAACGTAACACAGTGGAGACATCAAGAAAGGTCTTAGTGCATTGTCCTTTCTGATTAAAGGGAATCCATGCTGCCTGCTCACGGGATAAGGAAAGCAAATCCACTCCCGTTGCTGTGATCAAACAAGGTCCCCTGAACTGAAGAACTGCCTTTTTATTACACAGCACTGCAGGCAGCAGGCATAAAATCAGTCAAGTTTTAAAAAACCTCTTGTTAACATTTCTTTGTCTCTCTCACCTGTGTGTACACACATGTATAGAAGGAGATCCTCGCATAACACAGTTGTGACATTAAAGGGGCATCCAGGACAGCAGAAAATAGTGAAAATGGTTTGATTCAGCTTTTGCACGTAGCAACAGCGAAGCTGCTGCTCTGGCTGGGGTGTAGGTGGCTGTATGCTGTGTAATCATGCAGGTTAGCAACTGGCACAGGATATTTTCTCTTTGCATCAATGCAGAGAGAAATGTACTGTCTGATACTAAGCACATGGGTAAATACATAAATAGCTACATGCTTCCCAATAGTTTTTTTTAAAAAGTTGGCAATTAATTACATAGGTGGCAATGATCAAAGCTCTAACACGTCCCAGTTTGTTCACATGGGAATGGTGAGATTAGTATCTACCAAACCTTTTATACTTGGATTTTAAACGTCTCCAGATCAGTTTATTACCCTGGACTCACCCCACAACATGTAGAGAGAAACAAGGATTTTTGGAGCTGCATTCATCCTCTCTACTTCAAACGTTGATATTATAATGCACTATTCCCTAGAATGCTCCTTGCTTTCCACAGGCTATGTAAGAAGAAAAATTAAGCTAGAAGCTTGGAAGACAATTCAGAGAAAATTCCACCCCCATGCTTACAAAAAAAAATATAATTTTTCATAGTTTTGATCTGTCCTTTCCTGGAGAACTGTGATGTTTTAGGGTTTAGAGCTAACAGAGCTTCTAATTTAATTTACTTTTTTAATTCTCCAGCTTTTGGAGAAAGAATTGTGATTTAATTTGTGGGTTATATTTATGTCATCCTGAATATACTGAAATATCAATGGCGATAAAAACAACATACACAGTTTAGCAGGCTCTATTTTTATACAGCAGTCGTCATTTATAAAATCTGAAGTCCGTCATAAATAAGTCAGGACATTTGAGAAAAGTGATACTGAGAAGGATCACCTGAGCAACTCTTTTCAGGAGCAGGTGAAGGGAGAGAACTGCAGGGCACCCTGAGCTTGAAAAGGTATTTTCTTTCTTCAAACACTACAAATCTTTCAGTAACTGCTTGCTCCAAGTACCTGATACCCAGTTCCAGAATCTAGTGTGAGTCTAGAAACCCCCTAACTTAGAGAAAAAGCAGAAACTGGAGGGACCTGAGATGGAAGAGAAGAGGTGCGTGGTGAAAGAAGGTCCCAGTTTGTGCTGTGCAGTGTTCCCTGCAGGAGGGTATGGCCATGGCTGATCCAAAAGCCAGCTGAAGAGACTTCGTCAGAGCACGTGGCCTAGCTAGGACCTGACAAACAAATTAGTTAAATCCAGTTCTCTTGCAGATGCCATTCTTTCATAGTG
>NW_009707778.1:0-484 GCF_000703405.1 Apaloderma vittatum | reverse complement strand
TTTGGTTTATAGCAAATGAATCAAAGCAACTCTATTGAATATTGGGGCTGTTAAAAATTACGTGTTTGTTAAACAAGATCCAAGTAACAGGAACACATTTGCTACAGCTATTCTCTCAATGAAATCTAAAGAGCTGAATACATACATCCAGTAATTCATGAGTACAAAAAATAAAGCCACTATTAAGTCTTACCTTATGTGCTGGCACTAGATTAACTAACACTGTATCCAAAAGCTCCTGTGACACAGTGTCTCCCTCACAAATGATAGAGCTCATTAGATCAACCATGTGCATGTGTACTTTTTGGTTATGACCATTGCTGAAATTAAAAACAAAAATTCTTAGTGGACTATTCACACAAAGTACAAGTTCCATTCATTCCGAGTACTCCCTGGGGTGATGTCAAACAAAAAGGAATAAAATAATACTCAAATTACAAGGTTTTTTATAATTCAAAATACTTAAGTTTCTCAGCCACACATA
>NW_009707777.1:0-1786 GCF_000703405.1 Apaloderma vittatum | reverse complement strand
TAAATTTAATGAAAGAATTTGCTAAGGAGACCAAAAGTCTGTTGTAACAGGTTGGCTTTTGCTCCCTGAGTCTGAAAGCAGCAGCATAGGTGACAGGCATCTGAAAGAACAAAGGAGCCCACAGTTTTGAGATAATGGGAAGTGCATTTGCCTAGAAAGTCTGCTGAAAACATGATTTTAGAGATTGTCATTTTAGCCTGGACAACATAAAATTCATAAAGGATTAGAGAAATCAAGTATGTGGTATTACAGGTAAAGTATTGGTATTGAAGTTACAGAGGAACATCATCATTTATAGGTACACCACATTTGAAAGGTGATGGGCTGGGAGACACACTGGGAACACTGGGACAGCACCAGGAGCCAATTTACTATTAATTTTTCAATGGAGTTCCATCCATAAGGATTCATGTAATTAGTTCAGAACTGACCAAAAGCAATTGACAGTTAATTAATTTTATTCATATTAACAGTAATTGTTTATTTTGAAGTTAAAAATTGCAAAATATCTATAGACAAAAATGACTGCAAATATAGGGGAATAGGCATGAAGGATTAGTGCTCTAGTTTCTGTCTTGGATTGGGGTTAATTTCATATGAGTAACAAATATGAATATAATGAATTATATTTGTATATTGGTATTTTTATTACTAACATTTTCTCTAGTTACTGTGAAAATTACACTAAGAATTACACTCCTCCAAAATTGAGAATAAAAGAATAAAATAATTAGGTCTGATTTCCTGTTAAGTATTACTAGGGAAATTAAACCTAGTGAAGATTGACTGTAGACTGTGAGTACATAATTAGTGTCTGCTTGAACGAGTGAATTTGGAGAAGAGAGTCCCCCCAGTCTCCTGGCACTCTCTCGAGGAGGCCAGGTGCTCCCCCAAAGGCGGGTGGGAGGCCGGGTCTAGCGATGTCAATAGATGAGCTGGGAGGCCAGGTCTTCCCATCTCCCTTATTGAGAAGCTGGGTTTAGCTGCCCAGGAATGGACTGGGACACCAGATCTCCCTGGGTCTGGGCAAGGACGTCACATTAACTCCGAAGTAGGACAGGGAAGCCAAGATGTCAGAGCACCAGCCTGTGACTACCAGTGGCTGCTGGACATTATGTTGCAAGTTGTCTTCAGCTTTACCCTTTGCACCAACCCAGCAGAAAAGCCAAGCTGAACACACCTGGCATCTGCCACGACCATAAAGCCACAGGAGAAGCAACAACTCCTAATCCTTGGTCTGGAGACATTAAGAGCTCCCCTAAGAATATGGGCCAGGAATCAGAGAATTATTAATGTTAGAAACGTCCTCTAAGATTATCAAGTCCAACCATCAACGCAACACTATGGACATCCTGTGTCCCTGAGCACCTCATCAGGATGTTTTTTGAGTACCTCCAGGGCTGTTGATGTCACCACTGCCTTGGGCAGCCTGTTCCAACGCCTCACCACGCTTCCAGTAAAAGAAATACTTCCTAATAGTTAATCTAAACTTCTGGATCAATATGAGCCTGACTTTTACAGTGATGTGATGTAACTAGAGGCAGCAACAACAAGCCCTTGGCAGTTCTGAGGAAGTCATAGGGACAGTAGGTCCCACCTTCAGACCCATGACCACAGCTGGAGCTCCACTGGGGCTAGGGAGAACTGGCTGCACTTTCCCTGGATGCTCCATCAGTGAAATGCCGCCCTGTGTGGGTGCGGCAGGCGGCCAGACCAGGCTCGAGAGGAAGGCAACTGCTGATCCTGGAGCTGTGCAGATCTGGCAGTCAATGACTTTGTTGCACTC
>NW_009707776.1:0-6985 GCF_000703405.1 Apaloderma vittatum | reverse complement strand
AGGACTTGGGGGTACTGGTGGATGAGAAGTTTAACACATGGTGTCAGTGGGCACTTGCAGTCCAGAAAGCCAGTCGTATCCTGGGCTGCATCCAGAGATGTGTGACCAGCAGGTCGAGGGAGGTGATTCTCCCGCTCTGCTCCACTCTTGTGAGACCCCACCTGGAGTGTTGTGTCCAGTTCTGGAGCCCCTACTACAAGAAAGATCTGGCCGTGATGGGACGTGTACCCGGAATGCTGGAACGTGTCCAGAGAAGGGCCACGAGGATGCTCAGAGGGCTGGAGCACCTCTCTCTCCTATGAAGGCGGACTGAGAGAGTTGGGGTTGTTCAGTCTGTGGAAAAGAAGGCTCCGAGGAGACCTTATTGTGGCCTTCCAGGATCTCAAGGGGGCTACAAGAAAGCTGCTGAGGGGCTTGTTAGGATGTCGGGTAGTGGTAGGACTAGAGGGAATGGGTTAAAGCTAGAGATGGATTGATTCGGATTGGATGTTAGAAAGAAGTTCTTCCCCATGAGGGTGGTGAGACACGGGCACAGGTTGCCCAGAGAGGGGATGGAAGCCCCATCCCTCAAAGTTATTAAGGCCAGGCTGGGTGGAGCTCCGGGCAACCTGATCTAGTGGGGGATGCCCCTGCCCATGGCAGAGGGGTGGAACTAGATGATCCTTAAGGTCCCTTCCAACCCTGAAAATTCTGTGATTCTAGTTTTTTTTTAACCAAGGCAGTAAGGAGGTTCTGTATAGGCCTTATAGCCACTAACATAGCACTCTTTAAAATTGTTCTGACAGAAAGAGCACAAGGAATAACTTGTTGAACTTAAGTAGACCAATACAGGAAAGGCTTGATTAGGCCTAGTCAAATCTCTTTTACACATCAGCACTTATTTAGGTATCCTAATGTTTAGCACAGTGCAATTAATTGCTTATTAAATCTAAGGTCTTAACTTCATCAACATGTGAATAAGAGGGAAATAATGGTTGCTATGAACCTGAGACCTGAGAGTGCAGAGACCTTTGTGACTTCTGTGACAGCACTGTCTCTGAGGTAGAACAAGTTTTAAAAGTAATTTTAAAGAATTTTATTTACCTGGCTTGAATGGCTCTTACACAATGCACAGCCCCAGGGTGGTAAGTACACACACTCCCCTTTTCAATGTCACAGCCATAATCTGTCTGAAAAAGATCAAATATTCACACTTAATATGGTTCTTTCCCCATTGTCTCCTCTATTTTTATGTCCTCTTCCCACCAGTATATCTGACTTTTTTTCCTCATGTGCTTTTAACTCTGTAATTTAAAATACACATTATGTTTGAAGCTTAATAAGCAGGAAAAGATAATAACAAAAAGTATTTTTTTTTACATATACTTAAACACGCAGACACCATTTGGTATGATAAATAGGAGAGGACGTTGCCCTGTCTGATCCTCGGTTCAGTGTGTAAGTGAAAACATGGACTGATTGGAACTGATTTTTTTTCACTTTTGTCAGTTCCTTACTAACAGTGAAGCTGAGAAGGAGGAGGGAAGCAGGAGACAGGAAATAATGGATTATGGCTGTGGACTTGAGTACAAGGTGCAAGGGTTTGCAGAAAACTATGATATACTAGGCAGAAATGTGGCCTGCTTCTTCCAGCACGGGATATTGCCTGCAAACACAGACCACCACCTTGTATGATATCGAAGAAGTCATCCCTGCTCCCAGATACACAGAGTTCACTGCCCTCCATGAGCGTTTTCTGTCTGCCACTGGAACTACTATCTTAATTCCCTGTCTGGAGGTGATTTCCATCTGCTGTCCTACAGGCATTTTTTTATTCATAGGCATTTTTTTTATTCATACCACTTGGATAGGCTATAGCTGCCTCTGTCATTTGATGTGCTCTTTGTGCAAATTTAACTGCAACTTCATTTCCTCATAATGACTTCTAGAGTGGGAACAAGGGTGTGTAGCAAGTATGACGTTCCCTAAGCTTCAACTTGGAACTGTAATAAGCCAGAAGGATCCGTTAATAACTTACATGGAACCTGCCAGTGTCAGCTCTTGCTTGTGCCAAGGTGCAAGGGCAATCTATAATTTCTTCTAGGAAGTTTGGAAGTTTCTCCTCCTTTCTGTCCCATTCCATACATTTCACAGTTGCCCATCCTCTTGGGTCATTTCTGAAGTCTTTCCCAAGGTGCCAAGCCAAGGCATGCTCTGAACTCCAGATTGATGGAATGTTGCTAGGAAAAAAAAAAAAACCAACCCATAAAAAAACCCAAAACAATAGATCTGATAGCTGAACAAGCACTGTTTTGACAAAGACACTGTGTCACCAACTCTTATTACTTCATTACATAGGCCACTGCTGTTTCTTGCCTGCCAAAAATTACAGGAAAAAAAATAATCCTCATTTACAAGGTGACATGACAGCATGCAGCAAGCACACAATAATCAGAGTACATTTTAGCATTTGTGATTCTGGCTTACATGGGGCTTTTTAGAGACAGGTTTTCTATTCATGCCTTTTAACATTGTAGTTCCATTTAGGCCAGAATGAAGAAAGTCTGGATTCTCTAACAAAGCCTAACCCTGGGTCTCAGAAGTATCAGGCCTGAAACCATTCAGAATCCATTAAATGTTCCAAGCCTACTCTGCTCTCCACCCATGAAAAAATATCATACATGAAGCTTAATAAAAAAACCGCCTAGCTCTAGAAAGAGAAAAGGCTACCCTTCTGTGGGTAGCGACACCTAAATGCCAAAAAATGTTGGATGTATTAGTAGTATGTTCTAACACTGCAAGAGGTGGCATTTATATATTCATAGGGGCTACACCATCTACATCGAAAACTGCAGAGGTGGAAGAATTACAAAATAACATCTATGCAAGCTCAGACTAGGTATGGAACACTCAGAATAGGTATGGTAAATCACCAAAAATCATGGGGAAATATACAATGAAGTAAAAGGAAGTGGCCATATAACTCATAGGAATGTGTAGGCCCGCGTACAAAATAGAAGAAAATGAAATGCTGATAACACACAAGTGTTTTAGCTATTGCTGAACAATGCTTGCACAGTGTTAAGGCCTCCTCTGTACCTCATGCTGGCCCCTGGCTAGGGATTGGCAAGGGGCTAGGAGGGAGCACAGTCATGACAGCTGAACCAAATTGACCAAAGTTATATTCATAGAAACCATAGAATGGCCTAGGCTGGAAGGGACCTCAGAGATCATTTTAATCCAGCCTCCCTGTCGCCAGGGACGCCACCTCTCGACTAGATCAGGCAACACATGGGGACTGAACGGTAATCGAACCCGTGACCTTGGTGTTGTTAGCGCCACGCTCAATATTCCATGCCATAGACCATCATGCTTGGCAATAAAACTGCGGGGCTGTTTTTCCAAAGCAGCCCTTACCGCGTGACTGACTGTGCATCCGTCTGCTTTTGGCACATGGTGAATGATTGTTTTGCATGACTTCCTTATACCCACGTGCCTCTTTACTTGGTAAACTGTCTTTTTCTCAATGCATGAGTTTTACTTACTTTTGCCCTTCCAATTCTGTCCCTATTTTTCAAATGAGAAACAGAGCATGAGTCCCAGTTTGAAATCTCAAAGAAGACAGCAGTTTTAATACAGGAAGTAATAATCAGGTATCTATGATAAATGAATGTTGTGATGTACTTGCCTCTGCCCATCAGAATAGCTGCTGGGTGTAATTCTCAAAATTCCAAAGTCCCATGTACTGTAATTTCCTTCAGCAGGTACAGGAGTGAAAGAATATTTCCCAGTATTAGGGATTTTTCTTGCCAAAGTGTAAAGATACTTCCATTCGGCCAACCAGTTTTCTGAGTAACTCTCACCTGTCACATAGAGGAAGAAAATAATTTTGGATGCTCGAAAAGAACAACTACCACAAGGTTGAAATTATGAGAAGCTGACATGATTGTCGTGAGTTATTCATACTTGCAGATCTCTTCTTGAGACCTCAGTGAAAGTGATCCCACGCTGTACAGAGGTCTGCATGTAAGTTACACGTGATGACTGCTTGTGTGCAGGCAGGAAAAGCATCACTTTACCTGTTTCCTGGTATCCCCAGACTTCTAAGTTGATGTAGGATGTTGCAAGCGACTGGTGTGTCCAGGTAACAGTTAAGTTTCCATCAGTGTTGGGGGTGCCGTAGTATTGCCATTTTGTCGCATTTACCAGTGTGCATTTTTCGCCATCTGAAACTTTGCTGTGATGTACTGCATTACAGAAGAGAAAAAAAGGCTTAATGACATTTCTGCTTTGCATAGGTCTGAAAAGGTGTCATTATGTTAATATTTAGCAGTATCTCCCCTGTGTGTGTTTTCTAATAGTATTCATGATATAAAAAGAGTAAGCTGACACTGACTGTGTTTAGATTCACCACACTATGATGCAGTTATTTTCTGATAGAAGTAGCTACAAAAAGGGAACTGTTTTGATCGATCTCGTTTTCAAGCAGGACTCGTTAGTAGTTAATGCTGCTGCTGCTGTACAGCAGCAGAACTCAACTGCTGTCAAAGTTCATCTCTCAAAACATGAATTCACACGAGGGCAGCAAGAATGCCTTTTCTGAGGTCAGATCGCCTGTTAAGGAATAAGAAATGTGGTCAAGAAGGAAAGGTTAATGTAATCTTGCATCTATGGAACAAGAATATAGAAAGATGAGAGCCACTGTAGATTTTAAGTACAGAGAGAAGAGGGATACCATAGATGTAGGTAAGTAACCTGATAACCAAGTTCCAGAATATGGAAATGTCCGCCCATTGTCTATAGAAACTTCAAAAGGGATGAAACCAGTCTCATACAGTAATGGGGAGATGCAGTGGGCTTTTCCATCCTCGGCAACATAGCCACTGGTTTCGATTTTCTCTTTGAACCTGTTGATGTTGAGAACATATTTTCGTGTCACCACTAAGAGAAGGAAAATTCTGAACTTCTCAGTTATGTTTCATTAAGCAATCTTGTGTCATGTGTAGATCGTTCCAAGTCCTGTGGTTGTTTTGCTTGTAGCAGTGAACATAAACTTGAAAAATTCATGTGTATTTTGCCCTTATTACACCAGTGTGGATTCTACTGTGCACTGCACAACAACACAGCAATCTATAAGCCTTAGATTTTAATTATTGGGGGAAGATGACATGTTAAATTAGCAACAAAAAACAAAATACTGCAGGAAGACAAAGGTGATTCTATAGGATTAATAGAATTAGAGGGTGGCTAACATTGACCATGATGTATAGGAATTGCAAATTTCTGCGTTTGTCGGATTTTTTTTTTGCGAGCCAGTCCTATAAATACAACAAAAATAATTTCATGCTGTTCTAGAATATCTGTTGCAAAGATTAACTCAGGACTTGTTGCTTGTTATTTAACTATCTGCTTCCAGTTAGGGCTCTTGCCCAGTGTGCTCGAGTACAATCCCACCAACCACTTTGCAGGATAGATGTCTGGTGACTGCGTAAGTACTCCAAGTATTGTGGGGAGTTGTGGTCTGCGAGGAAATAGTACCTTCGTTTGTCTGCACTAAAATCTGGATTTCTTCCACAAAATGGAAATGCTAAAGAAATATTGACAACAAAGACCCCCAAAAGAAAGCTTTTTTTTAAGAAAAGTTGCTATTTGGGTATGTAAAGGGAAGAACTAGCAGAGTAATGATTGTATTGCACAATAACTTGACCCAAATGGAATGATCCTGTGTAGAAATACAGACAGCATGTATCCTTGAGAAGGAGGGTTAGCAGAATCTTTGCATGTTTCAGGATTCTGACAACTTTACAAAGGAAGTTTTCACTCCTGTAAAGACTAGTCTGGTTTTGTGGTAATTACCTATTGTCAGAAAGTGAGGTTGGAAAGGTTCACCTCCCTTTAGCAGAGGAATATAAAATCATGGCCTACCTGCAGGTGATCACAGAAGAGGCATTAAGAGCTGTATTTTCAATCAAAAAGTCTTTGCCTCCCATCAGAGATCCTGAATATGGAGAAATTTGAAGACAAAACTCTTTATAATCAGGACAGCAAATCCCCAAGGACTGGCATGTCACTTGGCAAGAACAGGTACCAAGCAGCTTCCCACACTGGTGTGAGCAAGAGTCTTCAGCTCCTTGTTAAAGGAAGAAAAAAACAGTCAGGAACGTTATTGAACTCTTCTAGAAGTTCTGCGAAACAGAAGTATAAAAGACTACTGTAAATAAATTAAGTAGGCTCTGTTAGTTTAGGAATACATTTAGATGAAAGCTGTAATCACCTGCATAATAAGGCTGCTCATTTTAAATAGAAAAAATACACTTAATTATCTCCCAGCCAGCACACAATTTCAGAAGTAAAAAAAGAACATAGGTAGAAGCGGCAAAATTCTTGAAAGTCACTCACTTGCATTCCAAAGAGCAGTGAGGGTGAAGAGAATGAAGAAAGAAACATCTGTGCCAATGAATTTCATATTTTGTCCAGATGATTCAGCATGGATGACTCCAACAGCCTTTGTGCCCGTCCAGGAAAAGGCTTTTATAGAAACACGTGTCCAGAAATAAACAAGATTCTCACTGTTCAAAGGTTTGTTGTGAATTACTGAAGCAAATCCAATCAAAGAAGATGCTTCTTTTCTGAGGTCATCTCCAATTCAGGAAAAAAATGGAAGGGGGGGGGTAACTCCTACCCATTATTTTAATAGTTACATTTTTCTGAAATGGAAGGAGGTTTTTTATGAGCATTTCGGCTCCAAAGTTCAAGGCCACACGGTCAATAGCACAAGCTGTATGTTTTAAATTTATTGCAGGAACTAAAACCAGTTATCAGTAAAAAGAACGATAAAGAGCAGATGCTGACAGTACAACTTGGTTCAGCACTGCTGGCCAATCGCCAGCAGCTCCATCACTAACATGAAAACTCCCCACGCTCTCCTTGCTTTGTCACTCCTCTGTAAAGACGCTCCACTTTCTCTCCAGGAGAACGATGTGCTCGGCCCCGTGCCCCCATCCCC
>NW_009707775.1:1544-14800 GCF_000703405.1 Apaloderma vittatum | reverse complement strand
CTTTCTCCTACACTGCTCTCCAACACATCAGCACCAAAGACGGTATGAGATACTACCACTGAAGTAGTGGAAGGAACAACCCAACTCACAGAAACAATTCTCAACCCCCAGCACAAGTTGCCATGCTTATGGTAACAGTTGTTAGATGTGAGGCTTCATGCAACAGTTAGGATGGACTCTGCCCCTCCTCATGCTCTGGTGCGTGGTTTGAAGCAAATCCCATCATCACCCCCCACCCACATGGGTTTGCAGAGCAACTTCAGTGCATGCAAGCTGGGTTCTTTTTAGTGTAAACAAAATAAAAGCACAGACTTCAATCCCCGAGTACAGATAATGTACTCCAACCCCTAATGGGTCTGAACCCAGAAGTAGTCCCTTCAGAAAAATTTTAATCACACGTGTGGAGGGGATATTTTATCAAGAGGGTCAGAGTAAGTCTGGCCTCAGGCAAAATACCTGAATCACATACAATGTAGTGTAAGAGCTTTAGCACCAACTGCTCCCACCTACCAATCTATTCCTGCTGCATTATCTTAATGCAGAAACAGTCTTTAGTTACTAAATCCAGTAAATTCTAAATAAGGAAATATAGTGAGATCACTGGGCAGTATAAGAATAGAAAAAGGCTGTGCAGGATCAGACAATACATACTACACATTTAAGAGCAGCCATTTAGAGTTTTATTAGATATAGGATCCAGATACAACAAAGCTCCAACTAAATTTTCAGGACCACACCACTTGTAGTCTACCAAAATTAATTCGAGTTGCCAACCACGTGACGGGCTGACTTTTTGCAAGTCAGATGACAGATTCCAGCCACCTCCAGAGAGTCAGCAGAGACCAAGCACTCCTCAGCAGACAGTCTGAAAGAATTTAGAAGGGAAAGACTAACTCTCTATTTTCCAATGTCGTATCCTTACTCAAGCACACTGCCAAAGCACTGAGTATCCTGTTGTATCAGCTATGGAGGGGGAACAGGACAGACAGGTGCAAACACTCTGACTGCGCAGTGTAGATTTACTAAGAAGTAATCAAAACTCATTATGTATAAATTTGTTTAACCCTCTGTAAACACTGCTTTGGACTCTTCAGGAGCAATTTTTTTAATAAGTTATTGTCAAGAGACAGATGTTAAAGTGACTTGCATAGGCTTATTGAAGTAAGAGAAACAGAAGATGGAACAGTTGTTAGTGGCATCGTAGATAAGAACAATAAAGATAAGGCATCATGATGTCTCAAATATAAGCAACAGTAGTTCCAGTTACACATTCCAAAAGTTTGTAATTTGATTATTAGCTTATACGACAATGTATGTGTTTTTATAGAATGGGGTTTTTTTGGAGGAACTTTTAAAGATCATCTAGGCATAACCTCACTTCATCATCTTTTTTCACCTTCAGTGTTGTTCTTTTCCAGGTTAGCTAGCTAATGATTTATACATTAAAATAAAACAACCAACAACAACAAAACCAATAAATAATAATAAAAAAATCTGACACAGCAATCAGAGCATGAAGAAAACACTTTCGCATTGGACTACTTTGAAACGTATAGAGCATTAGCCAGGCCTTCCTTATTGTTAGAATTCTTCTAATTTCCAATGTCAAACGTTCGAATTATGAGTCTTTAATTAATATTAAATACAAAAACATATTTATTCCATGTGGGTTCACTGTAGAAAAATCAATCGGCAGCATCTAACTGATAAAAAATCAGGAGGAGTAGGTCTGAATATGGTAGCTACAAATGGGAAGACAATCATATGAGTTATTGTATGACTGGAAAAGTGGGAACCACATGAGTTAAACTTTGTAGCTTTTATTATTATTCAAGTACAACTAACAGAACCTTTTTTCTTGCAATGTAACTACATTAAATCATGTACTAATTTTGCCCATGAAGAGCAGGGAAAATGAAGGGACATGAGAGCACAAAAGAATTTTGTACAGGCATTAAACCACTACTAGACCAACATTTTGCATCTCTTAAAAGCCAACCAATATGAAAGCATCCATACTTGTTAGCCTAAGATTTGAGGCAATATTGCACTAAAAGATTCAGACAGCTTGCCAACAAAACTGATCATAAATACATTTGATTGCAGGCTTTGAAATCCACTCTCTTTTTAATGAAAACCAAAAGTTTTACCTGAGGAAAAAATATTCTTTCCAAATTGATGAATGATTTTCCTCGGTTCTATATTTATAACAGAAGTTGACACTGATTGGTGTATAAAATTGCAAAAAGAAGCATGAAAAGAACAAAGCATGAAAAATTGCATGGCATTAGTCAGCTTTTCCATTTTATACAGCACAAGTTTCCCTTCCTTTGAGAAAGGAATAGATAATACCTAAAACAACATCACATACAACTAATACCTTTATTCATTTTTTATTTTTGGTTTTAAAAACCCATTCTGTTTTCTTTTCCTTAGGGGAAAAAATACAAAAGTTAGTTTAAACATTGTCTCTGGGGAAGAGGGAATATTTTTATCTCCAAATTGTGCCTGTAAAAGGAGGTACGATAGCAAAGGAAACATCCACTCTGCTTCAGACTAGAAGGAAAGTCTAAGGTAACCATTCCAGTGGTCAAACTTTCAAGCCTGTGGCACTCGAACATGGTCAGGCACTCTGTAATACTCCAAAGGATTCACCCTCTCACTTTTTTGTCTCCGCAAGGAGATTTCTCTGCCAGAGAGAAAAAAAAATGTTCTTTTGCTAGTGATTTATTTCTTTAATCATTTAGCTTTTCTGCTCTTCGCCCAGGCAGCAGTTGGGTAGACATGGTTCAGCTCCTCTGCCGTGCATTAAACAGTCACTACAGAAGGGGGGAGAACATTCTGTTAGAAGTCCTGGTGTGTTCCAGAACTTAATGACAGCAAAAGAAAACAAGTAATTGAAAAATTTAGAGCATCAATGAAGCATTTCATCAGAAGTTGTAAATTACTTGGTATTTATATTTTTTTGAGACTTCATATGTTTTGTTTTCTCTCGTGAAGTTTAGAGATATCCTCCATGGTTTTCTTTTGTCAATCCTTACTGTCAAATAGCTTGAGCAGCCTTTTGCTATAAAAAGAACAATTGTCTTTCTACTCTGTCCAGAAATCTTCCTAATTTCTGGAATCCACATTGAATATTTCCATGGTAACGGCATATGAACAACGCTTTTTCCATGGCAACTGCAAAAACACAGCTTGCCTTTCCAACATCACAGTCACTGCTGTCACAACAGAGCAAAATCTCTTACCAGCACTTCCTCCCTCTTCTCAAATGTTAAGTAAATTGTCAATTTAACCTCATTAGCCACTTTCGCAGTACATGGCACAGAAGAATCACACAATTTCATATCTGAATGAAGGAAAGTTTAGTAAGGCCTCATCTGGAGTACTGTGTCTACTTCTGGGCTCCCCTGCTTAAGAAGGACAAGAACTAATGGAGAGTTCAGTGCAGGCCACTAAGATGATGAGGGAACTAAATCATCTCCCATCTGAAGAAAGGCTGAAGGAGCTGGGTCTCTTTAGCTTGGAGAAGAGGAGGCTGAGGGGGGATCTCATCAATGCTTATAAATATCTCAAGGGCATGTGTCAGGAGGATGGGGCCAGACTCTGTGGTATCCACTGACAGGACAAGGGGAAACAGTCACAAACTAGGAAACAGCAGGTTCAACCTAAGGAAATACTTCTTGGCCATGATGGTAATACAGAGCACAGGCTGCCCGGGGAGGTTGTGGAGTCTCCTTCTCTGGAGATATTCAAAACCTGCCTGGACGTGTTCCTGTGTGACCTACTGTAGGTGATCCTGCTCTGGCAGGGGGGTCAGAGAAGGCCATCTTCAGAAGTCCCTTCCAACTCCTGACCTTCTGTGACTCCGTAAAGGGAGTTAAGCTTGTAGATTTACAACCCAACAACAATGAAGAAAGAGCTTGCATGGGAAGGCTTCAGTCCTGTTCTAATCTACAGCTCCCTGGTAACACCGTCTGTCACCGGCCTGACCCAAGTGACAAAAATTCATACACTTTTCAGCAGGTGTATCACAACTAGGGGGTGGTCTCAAACTCTGTGGCCAGGAAGCCCTTAAATAAGGTTACTGAAGCCAGCACACCACACAAGTTTGTTTCTATTCCAAGGGAGTCTACAGGTAACTGCGAACAGGTGAGATGCAAAACAGCATAAGGTTTTAGGTTGAACTGCTTCTTCTCTGCAGAAGAAATACTCATAATCCAATAGCACTACAAACATGCTTACTGCTGTTTTCTGAGGACACATGAAATGTACTTAATGTTATATATTGGGTGTCCATGCCTGGCGCCAGCAGCAGCACGGTCCCGGCTGAAGCACAGACCCACCCTGCAGTCAGGCAGTAAATTATGACATTTTTCCCAGTTTGTCTGACCCATGACAGTAACTGGTAAGTGCCTGCCTTGTCTTTACCTCAGCCCATGAGCTTTTTCATCCTATTTTCTCCCCCTGTCCTGTTCAAGATGGGGGGTGAGCAAACAGCTGGTGGTGGTGGAGGAGCACATTTGGACCCTAGTCAAGGCGACACACCACATAAAAAAAAAAACTTCTTTCTTACATTAGTGTTCTAACAGAATGAAGTAATAACCCGAGAGATACGTCACTGTTTCTTATAAGTATACAACTTGAGCATAAAAAATGAAAACTAAAAGCCCTCTCAATCCCTTTGTTTATTTTGCCAATGTACTGCCTGACAGAAATTTCAGCCTTCAGATCACAGTTGGGCATTAAGACATAGTTCCTTCTCTCCCTCAAAAACAAGCTTAAGACTATGAAACAAGCAGCCACAGGTAGCAGTACTCCAGGCAAAGCTCCTAGGAATACCTCAACTCTGTTCCTTTTGATTTCTTTATGAACGATCTGGATAAGAGGCTAGAGTGCACTCTCGGTAAGTTTGCAGACCACACGAAGCTGGGTGGGAGCACTGATCTGCTCAAGGGTACGAAGGCTCTACAGATGGATCTGGCAGGCTGGATCCATAGGCTCATTCGTGGTATGAGGTTCAACAAGGCCAAGTGACAGGTCCTGCACTTGGGTCACAACAACCCTATGGGCTTGGGGAGGAGTGGCTGGAAAGCCGCTCAGCAGAAGAGGGACCTGGGGATGCTGGCCATCAGTGGCTGAGCACAAGCCAGCAGTGTGCCCAGGTGGCCAAGAAGGCCAGCGGCATCCTGGCCTGGATCAGGAACGGTGTGGCCAGCAGGAGCAGGGAAGTTATTATCCCCCCATACTCAGCCCTGGTGAGGCTGCACCTCAAACCCTGTGTTCAGTTTTCAGCCCCTCACAACAAGAAAGACACTGAGGTGCTGGAGTGGGTTCAGAGAGGGACAACGAAGCTGGTGAAGGGTCTGGAGAACAAGTCTTCTGAGAAGTGGCTGAGAGAGCTGGGGTTGTTTAGCCTGGAGAAGAAGAGGCTGAGAGGAGACCATATCACCCTCCATAACTACCTGAAAGGAGGTTGTAGCAAGGTGGGGGTCAGTCTCTTCTCTCAAGGAACAAGTGACAGGGCAAGATGAAACAGCCTGAAGTTGCACCAGGGAAGGTTCAGATCAGATATTAGGAAAAATTTCTTTGCCAAAAGAGTTGTCAACCACTGGAACAGGCTGGCCAGGGAAGTTGTGGAGTCACCGTCCCTGGAGGTACTTAAAAGATGCGTAGATGTGGTGCTCAGGAACGTGGTTTAGCGGTGGACCTGGCATTGCTAGGTTATTGGTTGGACTTGACGATCTTAAAAGTCTTTTCCAATTTAAATGATTCTATGAATCTAACTCTCTGGCTCACAGAAGCAGGGCAGAGATGACATGTAGCAGACTAAGCACTTCTTTGATGCTCCATTACATTCGAAGAGGATGGTAATAATAAATAACAATAGTAAATGCGAGATTATGGAGGCCCCATCCCTGGAGACATTCAAGGTCAGGCTGGATGGGGCTCTGAGCAACCTGATCTAGTGAGAGATGTCCCTGCTCCCTGCAGGGAGGTTGGACTAGATGGCCTTTAAAGGTCTCTTCCATTCTATGATTCTATGATTCTGTTCTAAAAGTAGTGGTTCCTTACACTGAGATTGGTGAACTAACTAAACTAGAATTGGAAGTTAAATATAGAGCAAGAGTGAATACAACAGAAGGGAGCAAATGGAGTGTAAAGACATTCATAATCAAAGACTAGAGATTATTTATGCAAACTACATTAGATGCTAAAATAGAGTGCCTCAACAAGGAAATAGCGTAACAGGATGACACATTAATTAGTCTGCACATGTCAATAATAAATTCATTGCTATCTGCCTCATATCTGTCTTAGATATTTCCATTTTAAGTTCTGGGGCCTGAGATACCTCCTACTACGTGTTTGTATTGTGGCTGGGACAACTGGTACAGGCTAAGGTCATATTGTGTTTATATATTGCTAAAAAAAAAATCCAGTCTTTATCAGTCAAATTATAAAAAAAATTACTTATCTAGATTAAAGGTACTTGGAAGAGAAAAAGGCAGGTTATCTTCTGGAAGCACTAAAGCTGGAATTCAAGAACTGTGTAAGAAAATTTATTTTAAAATTAGAATTATTTTTAAAGGAATATGGTGATGAATTTCTGGAGGATACAGAAGGTTTTGTCGTTTAAAAAAAAAAAAAACTAAACAAAACTCATTTATTAACAGTGCAACCAAAATGAAAACAGACACCTTCAAACCACAGAGACAAAAACTTCTTTGAAATTAAGTCACTTAGAAAAAGCTACTACATATGATTTAACGCAATAAAGGCAACCAAGCATTGCAACATGTAAATGTAAATCAATCCAAAATCTCTGAAGACTTCCATTATTATCATCAGTAATAAAATTATCTTAATACAGACCTCAAGGCTACTTAGTTTTTCAGAAGACCCGTCAAGACTACAATTAAATTCAAAACCAGGTATCTTTCTAACAAAGAAGAATATCGTCTATGTGCTATATAAGTGCAGTAACATTTTTAAGTAAGCAGAATCTAGCCAATTAAGCAGGAAAGCAAGAGAGTATGAAACATACAATGGTCTTGCCTACCAACATTGTAAAATATTCAAGATCACTGCTTTTAGAAATACGCTATTATTCCTCTGCACCCTTTTCTTCCCCAGAGAAGGAAAGGAGAGATTTAAGGCATAGATTTGCGTCTCTCTTAGCATGTAATTAATTAGCTCCTTTGATGAGTTTATGAATTTAAATAGTCTCGCACCTGTCTTTAGATTCCCTATACACAGAATGAATGAACACTAACATTTTGCATAATGAAGTACTCATTGTAGATTAATTCATTAACTTTGCAAAACATTATCCCCATGTAACAAAAGCTGTTTTAAAAGACTGCTTCCCACTAACAGGTTACCATTCACAACAGAATGCAGAAAGAGCAGCTATTATTCTTTGCCCGTTTAGTGTCAGGGCCATACTGGATTTCAGAAACTATAATGCCTGGGAAGAAGAACTGATTACGCTTCTAATGTGAGCATCCCATCGACCTCTTGAATTTAACCGGTGGCAGAGATCTTACTGCTTAAGCTCCTTGAGTCTGGCCGTACCAAGCAGCAGATATGGTGCTTCCTCCTGACTTACCTAGTGCAACCACCTTAGAAACAAATTAAATGCACACACTGACCTTCCTGACCAGAGAGCCAGGAACGTATGTAGAACCTCCTAAAATTTCACGAGTATTTGCAGCAAACTGATATCCTGAATCTTGGTCAACTGCCTTCGAGACATAAGTCTGATCTTCTTCTAGTGTCTCTAGAACACCTGCCCAGATGCTGAAATGTTTGCAAAGTAATTAATTCCAAAGATAACAAACCAAGGCAGGTTGTGACAAGAACTTTAAATGACGTGCTTTAATGGGATGTGCATTCTTCTGCAATGTTATTAGGCTGTATTTCCATAAACCCAGGACCCAGCAGAATCAAGGACATGTTTCTGTCGTCACAGCTCAGATCTTACAAAACTTAATGACTGGGCCATAAAACATTAAATGAAATGCAGTACAAATAAATGGGAAAAAAAAAAAAAACAAACTAAACTTACATGTGAAATAAGAGGTCCTCAGTTTACCATAACTGAACAGGAGCAAGATCCTGGAGCTATGGTTCACAAATTCATGAACTCAAAATCAAATGACAGATCATGTGTTATTGCATTATTATGAGGAAAATAATATAAAACAAAAAAAAAGAAGCATTGTTAGCTCGCGACAGAAATAGGTAGCTCAAGCAATCTGTACAGCCTGTCTCAAACCCACAGAACTGAAAAGGTTCAAAAGGGACAGAAAGGCTGATAAACGTACGGAACTGTTTTGCGTAACATGGACAACTAACCCAGTTAAAAACCTTCCATCTGCAAAAGGGATCACTGCAACAAGAACATGAAGAAATGTATAAAGTCACGACTGGAGGTCATGATGGATGTTTATAAGATGCACTGTTACTTCTTGTTTGCAATACAAGAACCAGGTATTATCAGAAGGACACCAGCTGGTGCAAAGCTGCAGAAAGTAATTTAGCTGTGATCCTTCCTGCCACAGCACGTTGTACGGTCCCATCAGAGGGAGTGAAGAATTTCATGAATGAGAAGCCCACTGAGGATGACTAACAATGCCTAAACCCAGAGAAAACACGTCAGACTCTGGAAGCTTCTAAGCTAACGAGAGCTGGAACTAAAAGCCTTAAGTAGTATGTATGTCCATGATTTTCCCTATATTCTCTCTCAGGCATCTGCTCTTAGCCACTGTCACAGCCAGGATATTGGACTAGACGGTCCTTGATCTGATCCTGTACAGCCACTCATGTATTTTTGCTCCCTTTAATCTAGAGGAACATCTAACATTTTTCTTTACAAGATAGCATACCATCAACACACAAGAATTAGATCAGCAATTTTGATTGATAACTTAGTTTACTTTCCAATTGGATAAGTGTATCATCGGAAACATCAGTAATTTATCCTTTCTGTACTATCTCCTGATTACAAACAGCATAAAAGGAAACAATTTCAGCAACAAATGAAAACAGATCAAAGTAACAGATGCCCTGCTAAGGGCATTGCTTTTAAAAGACAAAAGTATTTTGATCATCATCGTAAATCTGGTCTTCAAAAGAAAAAGGTAGCATAGCTACAATATGATTAAAAGTCATGTCATAGCTGCCATTGATTTTTTTACCTCTTTACCGTTCTTCCCATCAGGATCTTACCTGCCTCTTTAGAAAGTACAATATTTGCAAAGTTAAAAGCAATATAGAAAAATTACAGGAGCAAGTGAAAATGTCAATGCATCTCTAATAACATTTTCAAAGTACATAGCACCCAAAGATACTAAAGTTCTAAAGAAACAGTAATGAATTCTACTCCTTTATCATCACTGAATGAGAAAATGTTGAATTGCTTCCAGGCTTCAGCTACACAACCTTTCAAAGAAGCTGCAGACAGAAATAACAAGGTAAAATTGCTGTTCCAAGATTCTGTTCGTATGTGGGCCCATAAAAGTTAGATAGAGGTGAAAAGAAAAGAAGAGGCCCAAATGCACTATTCTACAACTGTTCAACATTATCTTCTCCTTCTGTAGGGTATTTTGTTTGTATCTTACTTCATCTGGAAAACTTCAGGGCAACTGTAGCTTCAGAGTGGCTTTAAAAGCCTTTTGGAGATAGGGCACGTCTGGACGTTACAAAAATTAAATCGACAGAACTGGCACGAAAGACAGTAAAGTCTAGCTTCTAAAACATTGCCTTTCATAATCCTTTCTCAAGTTATATTTTTACATCGAACAAGCTCCTTCCCGTTTTCCACGCCTCCTTTCTTTCCTCCTGATGTTAACCCCTCAACAAATAGAAACGCCAAGTTTCCAAAGTTCAATTTAAATTTTGAATCAACTGGACTGTGCCCTTTCTATATCATATAATAATGAGTTGAATTATGATCTAATGAAAACTTTTCTATAACAAGTAAGTAACAAGCCATTGGAATTTCCATGGAAAAGAAAGGTCATCTGCAAGGTATATGAGGACCAAGAGCTGAGGGAGAGCTAAAGTAACGCATATCACCTGCTCCTGAAACAGTAAAATCACCCTACAATTACCGTTGGATCTGCTCTCCCATATCCTGTGAATTTGTAGGAAATTTCTGCTGCACAGAACTACATTTCCTATCGAGGACATTTCTCAAAGCTCCAATTCCTTGGCAGCTGGGTTTTCGCAACAGGTCTTCCTTCACTATCAGCTCTTTCAACAAGTTGTAAAATACACTCTAATGTAGCAACGCTACATCTTTTGTGCAGTTAAATCTACAGTACTTTTAAGATTTACATATTTTACACCAAGGAGGTTTTAAAAAACCAGTCTTTTAATCTTTCCTAGAAATTAATAAAATTTCTGTCTAAATGCATTTGCAAGATAATTCACAGAACTCAGGCCTATTCAATTCAAGCTACACATATAATTTTGTTGCATTTTTTCTCTAGTGAAAATATTTATTTTTTTAAGATTAATTGCACTGACAATGCCTACCTGCAATTGGATCCTGGGAAACAGTCCAAATAAAAATATTAATTTTGGGGGTGTTTTTTTTCTTTTATACAGGAATATCTTGTTTTGTCAAGTTAATTCAATCAGTATAAATAGAACATGCAACTGAAAAAATACAGAGTATAGCAATTACTCCAGTGAGACTGTGTGTTTAGTATAAAAAGGAAATCCTTATTATAAGTATCTGGTACTTGTAATTCCAGGTAATTCTAACACAAGCAAACATCAGTAGTTTTTTATTCAAAAGAAACTATGAGTTTAAGCACATGAAGCCTTCTCTGCTGTACAAATATTAGGGGGATTATGCCCTACAGTATGTCACTTCTGGCAAAACTGCAGTCAGTCACAATTAAGAATACTACGATCTCACATAACTAAATGATCAACTTGACATTATTTCTCTTTAAAACCCTTTGATATTTGCAAAGTATTTATTTGCATAAGAGAAGGATACAAAGAGACATCTCAAAAACACTCCCTGTCATGAAAGATTGAAAAAATAGCAGGGCAAGGTCTAGTAATGAAAAAGTTTGGTCAGGTTATCACGGTCATTGTCACCACAAAAAATCAGTCTTCGGTCCACGCAGGTCACCAGGCTTTGGGTTACGGGACACAAATGTGAAAATACACAGACAAATCACACGCTATTTTCTAACGAAACGCATGACAACTGGATAAGTGTTTCTCAGGAGCACATCAAACCCTCCTAAGTAAGGAGAAATTAAAAACTCACCATCACTGAGATCCTGAAGAAGATTTTCTTGGCATGAAAAGTCCAGCTTCACTTTAATGGTTACAGTCAATGTTGCAATCTTCCCAGGTTTTAGAGGAAACTGGGAGAGGGTATCTTCCAAATTCCAACTCAAGAAGTCCCCATATAGCTTCTCTGTATTAAAATAAGGAAAAATTTCACAAGCATAAGCATCGTCTTAAAGAAGTTTAAGTTTATATCTATTGTATTACCTGATCTGTCATTTTCTGTTCTCTTTGCAGAACACAGGGACCAGTAAAAGTCACACAGGTCGTCTCTACTTCAGACCAGGCTACTGTATGTAAGAGCACGTCAGTGTATTGGCACTTCAGAGCCTTTCCAAAACTATCATCTAAGATCCATGGGTGAGAAAAAATGGAGTGGGGAGACTGACTCAACAACTACAATCTAGAATTAAGGATCCTTCAAGAAGAAAGAAAAAAAACACAAAAAACATTTAGAATTCCAGACCCAACTTTGTTGATTTTCACAGACACAAATGGAACCAGGGAAGGAAAAAGAAATGAATATTTTTCCATTAACTTCTACATAAACAATAACGGCTTTGCCTGAGATATATTTTTCTCACAGACTATCAATCGTTATCTTGGGTCTTTCCACATCAAATCAATATTATAGATTTCTTTAAAAGAACGAAGATGAGGTAAAAATAAAAAATCCTCCTAATCATTGCTCCCTTAAAGTCACTTTCACCTCATGCAATGATTTAGCTGTAAACATATCATTGTTTTGATTTTCTTCTATTTTCAAGAAGAGAAGAAACTTAGTACAGAAATCTCTATACCCTTTTCCTAATAAGTAAAAACATAATATGCTAACGAGATCTTTTTTCCTCCACATAAGCAAAAAACAAAGACATATCCCAAACACTTGAGCGTATCTTCACAAATTGATTCAAAAAATATATTTTCATTAAGTTGGAGATTTATTTGAAGATATTATCAGTGAAAAGACTTTCTAAGTGAGAACAGTTCTTGCAGATACTCTCAGGTTTAACACCTGTAATTATAAGACAAGGTCTAAATGCGTGAGGTAAAAGTTAAGCTGTAAAGTCTAGTTATATTTTTCTGACATTGGTTTATAGTTCCATAATGCTTTCTTCACCCTATTCAGAATCATTATTACAGTGAATTATACAATGGCATGAGGCTTCAAACCTTCCAGTTCAGTGGGAAAGAGCCTTACTTGGGGCATGTCTGCATTCAGTTGTTTCTAGAATCCAGACTTTGTTTAGCAAAAACCTCAAGTTATGAGCAACTGTTGAAGGTCAAGCATTTAAATTAGAAACTTTTTACTGGTTACTAAATTACTAAAATTGTAACAAATATCATGGAGCAGCTTACCCACAATCTGACTTGGGGTTACATTAGCCCAATCTCACTCTTAATAGATTTTTTAAAAAAGAAATATCCACAACAGCCACAAAAAATATTCACACTGGCATTTTGCACACAGAAACTCGATACAAAAGCAGGTCTTTAGAGATCACAAGAACTTCAATTCCTCAAGTCTTTTCAGTCTTTAGTTCCCATGTAAATCTGTCTTTTTGCTCTGGTTTGTTTTAATCTAAGCACATCTATAAAATTCTTCACTGAAATAATTTAACTCTTTGTTTAGGTATTTAACTTTACATGGCTATTAAAAGCATTATGAGATGCTATCATCTGTACCTTCCAATCATCACAAATTCATGGTATTGTATAGAACAACACGTATTAGAACTGCTACCACTCTTCTTAAAATTATTTGTGAAAAAACAAAACTATAAAATGATGAATTTAACAATTATTTGACTTAAATAGGAATAAATTCAAATCAGACTAGCAACGTGTATTTAGTATTCAATATACCTGAGCATTACTATCTCAATTGCATAGTCTGCAAACGTGTAGATTGACGGGCTACCAAGACTTAGAATTCT
>NW_009707775.1:0-1513 GCF_000703405.1 Apaloderma vittatum | reverse complement strand
TTTCCCTAAAATGCTTTACAGAAGAACAGGATAGACATTTCTTTCAATAACAATGTTTAAGGCTGTCCGCATTAAATTGTGCTGCAAGTTACATCCACCACTCGATCAGGCTCGTTTCCAGAGATTTTATCTTGACTAGATTTCAAAATCAGTTAGAGAAGTGGTAATGTCAAGGGCAAGAAACTCAAAAGGGTCTGATGACATCAAGTGAGCAGGTAAAAAAACAAGACTTCAATATACAAAAAGGTAAAATAATACAACTAGGAGGAAAAAAAAATAATCATACAAGTCATGCCTGCTATGTTGAACATGAACTTGGCAATTACAGCTTCATAAAGAAACTGTAGAGTCACCATTGAATTATGGAACCACCGTGGAATCATCAGGTCACTGAGCAGCAACAGGACAGAAACTAAAACAAAACAAAAGCAAACCAAATCCCGGGTAACCATTAGGAAGGCTGTTGAGAGCGGGTCAAAAGGGGAGGCATTTTGCCACTGCAGAAAGCCTTGCTGGGCTCCCACCCCACATGTGGTTTGCAGATTTGCTCTCTGTACCGCACGGACATACTAGTGCTAGCAGTGGCCCAGAGAAGGGAAACTAAAATGCTGTGTCCTTGTCATTCTGTGCAAGAATGTGACAGCATGGGACTGAATCGTCTGTTAACCACAGCATTATGATCTGCAGAAAGTAAAAAAAATGGACAGTGATCTTAAAGCGTAAGAGGAACTGTATTGACGTGGAACAGTGTTCTGAGCACAGTTGTGGATCCCTGACAAACACAGATCGGCCAATAAAAAAACCTCAGGAAGATAAAAAGACGCAGTTCAGCCTGGAGGTCCAGCGAGATGCTAGCAACACTACAATTTAATTAAAACATTGGGAAAACTAGGGGAAGGAGTTTAAAGGTAAGGACAAAAAGAAGCACAGTAGGAAAAAAACACGAAAAGAGTGCAGCCAAAAGGTGAAGTCTGGGTAGAACATAACCAAGACAACCGCTGCCTCTCAAGCTGAGCAGTTGAAAGGAAATATAAACGTAAAAGCAGTCTCCAGCTAACACAGGACGAGAATAGAGTACTGCACATCTCTGAATTCACCGTGCACAAAGGTACACTGAATGCAGGCATGACGAGACATCCGAAAACAGAGATCTGATGGGCTTCAAAGGAACAAAGCTCTTCAGACCGATTCTTGACGCCTCGCCAGCTGAAGAATATATTCCTAAGCAGAACACACAGGATCTCAAATTAACTCTCAGTTCTGAATGCATAGGCAATGCCATTCATACATCTCAACTCCTCCAAGTGCATAAAGCTCTAGTAAGAATTGTGCATTTAGCATGGCAGAGTATCTGCCACCTTTTTTTTTAAAAATGAGGAACTGTGGGGTGTGCACACTACAAGTACAGGATTAAAAGCATTAATAGTTCATGAGCTCACAGGCAATGCACCGACACTAGTATTAATTTTCCTTTGAGACTGGGTGTATTGGGTTGGTTCAGCCGGATTTTGGT
>NW_009707774.1:0-1637 GCF_000703405.1 Apaloderma vittatum | reverse complement strand
GGAATACCAGTTCTTGACTAAGAATATTGCAGACTACAAAGGTAATGGTACAGAGAAAAAGAACAACAAACAAATAATCCCAGAAACTCTGACAGAGTCAGAATACAACCTGACACTCTGTTGGTGAGGGTGTTGGGAGCAGTCCAAAATAAGTCCTCCTGGAGTGGCAGATGTGGCTCTGTTGGAGTAGAGATGATCCTGTAGAAGGGTCCGGTGGCGACAGGATGGTTCCAGTCTTCCTCTGGAAGTCCAGCGGAACACAAAACCAGCTTCCTCGGTGTTCTGTGTTGCAGGTTTTATGCAGGTAGAGCGGCTTTGGCTCCTCCCACTGAGTGGAGTATCTCCCAATGGGATGATGTGATGTTATCGGTCACAAGGAGAGCCTTAATGGCTCATTCACAGGTGATATCCCCTTGGAGGAGGATGGGTGGAGGACGAGATAAGGAATGACTGCCCCATCTGGTTTTAACAATTGACCCCTTAACAGAAGGCACCCACCCCTGGAGTTACAAGAGATAAAAATACCTCCCAACTCGTTTCAACATAAGAAAATAGAATTACACATTTTTGGTTACATATTGTAACCCAAGACACCAGAATAAAAGTTTTCTGGTTTTTTCATCGATTTTTTTCTTCTTCAGACAAATTGAATATATTTGCATTTCTCATATCCTCAGTACTACGTCAGAATGTTTTTAATATGCCAGGATAATTTGTCAAGATGAAAATGAGCTTACTTTTAAAATAAGCTGACTTTTAAAAGAGTCATAAATGGGAGTTTTTTCACCTTGCTTTTCTGAAAAGACCCAGAAGAGCTAAATATGATAGCATAGCCCACACGTGTTTTATTGCAGCATTTTAATGATACAGCTGCTGGAGAGCCACACCAAGCCTTCATATTTTCCTGATTTTTCTTGCTTTTACTAGCCAGTATCATATATTCCATCAGCTTGAAGAAATTAATTGTGCAGGTACTAATCTGGTGAAAGTTGAGGGAAAAAAATAGTTATAAAATTGTAACTTGGGCATGTGCCACCTCCACACTTTAAGTCCAGACTTGAGCTACCATCCACTCTACTGCTGGCATGACGGCTCAAGGCTTAATGAAAAAGATTTAATGACTGGTTGGACATGAAAGTGGTAGAGCTGTAAGTTGCTACGACTCGTTGACCAACAGTGGCTGGAAGAACTGCTATAATGGAAAATTAAAATAATACACATATACATTTCATCAGCATAAACCTCCCCTTTACCCTTAACAAGTGAACTTCTGATTTCTTCCTTAATAAGGCCCTTTCCAGGTCACCAGAAACCATCTGGTAACTTTCTGTGCACCCAGCAGAGTACAAAGTTTTAACATCCCAGCTACTCAGGCCAGCAAGACCTGAAAACATAAATGATTAAGCCAAAAAGAGATTTTCTGCATTTTAGCAAAGTGTTTATTGTCAGACCCGTCCAGCTGGGGAAGGAGGTGGGATGTGAAGAGCAGCGCAGGTACCGGCCTGCCCCAGAGGCTCTCCAGGGCCACCAGCAGACTCTGATCCCTGACACTCATCCTCCAGGAAGCCTGCCCCGCTCCGAGCTTGAATGCGGTGTTCCTCATCGGTTTAGGGGAGAATTCAGAAGCGGTTTTAGCC
>NW_009707773.1:0-23746 GCF_000703405.1 Apaloderma vittatum | reverse complement strand
TTCTATGATTCTATGATTCTATGAATAATTTATTTTCATCAGCTTGGATAATGGATGCCAATCTGCTACCTCAAAATTCATAAGAATTTATTTTTTTTCCAATTGATTTTTAGTCAAATCCTGAACCTTTAGTGTCAAGTATTGAAATGCCAGTCTGATGCAGCAAATCACTTTTAAAAATGCCTTTGCTAGTCATTTAAATTTTTATTATTAGGTAGTGAATTATATTTTGAACATATGTATTATTTACTAGAATGTGAAATTATAATTCTTACTGTAGCTACTTTTAGATCCTATCACAAGTGACAAATGAATGGAAAATAACAAATATGGTAACTATATTTAACCAGGAGCAGTGGTAGAAGTTCAGTATAAGATAGAAGAATAAGGAAAAAGTAGCAAACTAAATACACACAAATGTACATTGTATGAGATTACTCTATGAAGTGTTGAAATATACATTTCTAGAGGATAAAACATTATATGGAGGAAAGAAATGTGGCGGATCTGCATCACAAAGATTTAAATAACTCATATCATATACAATCACAAAGCAAAAGTGTTAGTTCAAGTTCAGTGACGTGGAGATTGTTAGGAAACTTGTTTTAGTGGGTGCAGGTGAAAAGACACGATATCTGCTGAAAAGAGTGCGTAGCAGGTTTGAACATGACTCACAAGTGGAATTCCTTAAGAACTGCAGACTGACCATACTAAGCTGTCCTGGTTTGAGAAGAAGAAAGTTAGAAATAGGCTAATCAAACTTGTTGATTCAATAAAGTTAGAAAGCTCATGTATAAAGAAAGGGACTGAATTTTAGACATGATGAATTGGATGATTTTGAGGAACAGAGTGTTAGGAATTAGATTAAACTGAATAGTATGAAATACAAGGTTATTCATATGGAGTCAAGCAGAAATTTTATTTGCAGCAGGAAGCTTATAATTTGGAAATAACAAAAGGCATAAAAATCTTTGTGCATTTATTCAGTTACCTATTGAATCTGAATTGTCCACGATTTGCCTTTGCGAAATGTAATTGCGACCTTGGCTTATATTAGTCAAGTTTTTTCCAGAAGAAATAGAAAAATATTAATAGCATTTTGTAAGGCACTGGCAGGAGACATCATCTGGAACACTGAAAAAAATTAATTAAAATTTGAACAGATTCAAGAGAGGTTTAGACGGGTGGAGAACCTGAAGATGGTTATGCTTCTGTCATTTGTTACTGTGGCTTTGGTAGGTACATGCTAGTTACTGTAAAATCTTAATAACGTCAGACGTTAAGTGTTGCAGAAGCAGCTCAGAGTTCAGGATAAGAAAATAGCCCAGGTGTTAATTCAGCTTTCCAGACAGCTTTACACCCCCGCCCCGAACTATGCGACTGTGAACAATTTTAGTCTGAAAACTGAAAATGTTTACCAGCTGTTTGAGTAGATGGATTAATGAAATTCTTTCTGGTAAGAGAAGAACAGGTAAAGGCTGCATCACTTTTAAGATTAAACTTGATCAGTTAATGAAAAAAATTTCTCATGTTTTGCCTTGCTGACAGAGAATTACACTTACTGGACCTTTGTTTGTTGTTTGTAGGATAGTAATTTGGCTGCAAGTACACCCCTAATAGTAAAATCACAAAAGAAAGAGGACAAAGATGTTGTTCATCTTTGAGGTTAGTCAGCTCTTATAGTGTACACAAGATACTATAGTAATCTTGTCAGCTGCAGTTTAGAAATGCAGTTTTACCTTGTATGGTGATTTCAAAATTTAGCTTCAAAATAGAGCAACTGAATGTTTTCCTGAGTCTCTGGTGGGATGCTTTCCATAATGATTTTGTAATTATTACAGACTTTAACCAAGATGATGCTGAAACACAAAACAATCTCTCTAGGGTTATTAAAAACAGAAACAAACTCCAAATGCTATTTCACTGTTTCTAAGATACAGATTGTTCTGTCAAATAACAAAGGAAGAAAAATAAGACCACATTTAGCATAGAGGCTATTAAATATACACACCTAAGAGTGCACTCTATTTTGAGCAGTCATGAGCATCTTCAGGTGTTACAGCCATATACAGTAAAACTCTTTAGAATTGTCCATTTTTATCACCCATGTTTTAAGTTTCGATCCTCAGTTATTCCTGTCATAGGTGAAAAAGTTCCATGCTGACCCTATCACTTTTGTAACTGGTTATCATAGAATCAGAGAATGGCTTGAGTTGTAAAGGACCTTGAAGATTATCTAGTTCCAACCCCCCTGCCATGGGCAAGGACACCTCCCACTAGACGGAAGCCTCATCCAGCCTTGTCCTGAACACTCCCAGGGATTGAGGTACCCACAACTTATACCAGCTTTCTTTTCAGTTGGTCAACTATGATAATTCAGAAAGAATCAACAAATTCTCATCTTCATATTTTTTGATGGAAAAGAGTTCATCAACAATATGAGTTAAGTAGCCACATTCACAAATGGACTCTACACTACTTAAGATACATGAGTTTGAGGGCAAATTTAGTTAGACTTAAACTACTAAAATGGGTGGGTAGGTAAACAAAGTGCTGAAAACCATTTTATTTTCCATGGTAACAGATACAATGCAGCTTCTGAGAATGTAAGGCTGAAAGAAGTTTTACCTTCCCTCTGATCTATTTTCTTGTCCCACTAACCATCCCAATCACTTTTAGATTCATGAATATTCTTCGTGTCTGTTCATCTTTGCCAGCTCCCTTGAGATTTTCAGAGTTTTAGCACTTTCCTTCATATTGAAGCTTTATATATGCTCTTCTGGCTTCAGCAGTGCATTGTGGAGAGGGACGGGTAACCTTCTGAAATGTGTCTGATGCAGACAGAAATTTTGGAATGTGTATTTTTTTTATAGCAGGATGTGCAAGTTTGACAAAGCCACAGTCAACTGAAGACTGATACCTGTATTACTAATACCATATTCCAGTTGTAATCAAAACATTAATTATGAGACTGTTCATTTCTGCTGTAGTTTCTGCAAAAATTAGTTAACCGTGTAGCTGAAATCCATCAATTGGTATTTCTCATTTATTCCCAAATGCTTACTTAAAGGCTTTATTACTCATGAAAAGCAGAGCTTCTTTTGTGGATGCTGGATGGAGATTTCCCGCAGACATATGAGTCTTAATCAGCAAGATGAGACCAGTGATTCTACAGATGTACATTGGAGAGATCTGAAAGCCAACACATTGTGGTTAGGGGATTTCTGTCATACTAAAGAGGTTGGATATTGCTACTGGTTTTAGCTTCACTGTCTGCAGTGCATTTTTTCTTCAGCTGAGACACGGTAATGACCAAGTACCTACTACTAATATTTTAAATCAATGACCTAAAATAAGATAAACCTAATGGTATTATTGTTAGGAAAGGTCACACAGTCTGTTATGAGGAGGTAACTGAAAATAATAACTTCCTTGGTTATAACTATTTTGGCCTTTCAATTTTTCTCTTCATAACTACAGCTGCAAACAAATTTTTATCCAAAGAACATTGAGGTGTTGAACCCTTTTGTGATGAAGCCAATATTCTTAGGAAATGAGACACTGACAGTTTTCCACATTTAATTTCATTTTGACATTGAAGGAATTGGGGAGGGGGGTGAAAGACTAGCCTGGGGCTTACTAGAGGAGAAGTAACTGTCCCTTTCCTAAGAATTATTAGCATGTTAACCTTAAGACTGCACTGTAATACTGTGTTTGCCAATAACACTTGAGTAAGAAATTTAGTTCTGGAAATCTCTGTGAGTCAGAGAGCTGCCAGATGACTTTAAAACAGTTGCTCCATGAATATCTTCATCCTTAGCACTATCAGCTGGAAAGTGGTAGGTGGAGGTGATTTCTACATTGCTTTTGCAACCTGAAGATAGAGGTTCTGCTAAAGATGAAGGAAGCATGATCACATTTCCATGCAGATATACTTTTTGTTCTGGCCCTGTATATGTGTCTTTGGTCAGTTTTATCTATTTTTTTAGTTATTATTTGTCTGCTGGCTGAAAAAATAGTGTTGCTTCTGTGTTTCCTAAATGTAACAGCCCATAAGTCTTTACATTTTTGTTACCTTTTACTATTTGATTTGACATAATGCTACAGTGATAGCTGACTTTGTGATGGATTTGTGATGTATTTTAAAAGATTACTTGATTATTGTGAATGGTTTTGGCATGGTTTGCCATTGTTTGAAATTAAAAATTATGAGAAATTGTTGACAAATGCTTATGTTAAAACCTTTCTTATAATTTCAAAGCAATGCATTTATTTGAAGATGCCTCTTTTGAGAGCTGAAGTGCATTTCAGGTGAATTTATTATCTTTTTCTTGAGCATCCATTATTATAAGTTAATGTCATTTCCTACAAAAAGATTAATGATGTAACTGCTGAAACTAGTTTGGTTTTAAAACTTCAGGGCCATTTTTTCTGGAACAGTTCTTTAAAGAAGTTATTCTTTTTTCTTCTTTTTCTTAATTATTTTCTGGCATATAAGCCTCATTTTGAAAGGGAAACTATAAGGGAAACTTATTTTTCTGGATCTGAAATGGCTTTCTAAGCCAAGGAAGAAAGCTGAATTGCAGCTACCTTGATTGTATTCCTAACAGTATTTGATCTCAGATTATTCTTTAAGCACTTTGTAAATCAGATTCCTAGGGATGATGTCCTGAACTACATTTCAAACAGTGGGGAAAAAATAGGTAATTGTTTTGCAAAAAAGAAATGATGAAGAAGGCTTTTTACCAGCATTGAGAGTGAAAGGGATTTATTAGTGATCATTACTGTCTGGACCTGCTGAGATAAAGAGTGCAGAAAACTCTTTATTATCCACTAATTGTCTCACTTGATTTTACACCGCAGAAATGTCATTTTACCTTTATGTTGCTGAAGAACAGATTCTAGACATTCAATTGGAAGATGCTGAGGCACTGTATATATCAACAGATAGCTCTTTAAGCTTCAACAGAACTACATGATTTTATTAAATTTCTCTTCGCTTTACAGAAATAGGAGGAAACACAAAAAAGAAACTAATTTCCCTGGTCAAAAAGAAGGCAAGACTCCCTGAGGCAAGAGCTTTTTAGTTCTCCACATTTGCTTAATAATAACATTTTATGATGATTTGAAAACAGAAGAAGGCTGTTCTAAATGATGGGTCTAACTTTGGTTTGCTGTTGAATAGAGTAATATGGAAAAGAGTAGATTACTATCTTGTAAAGTTTAATATTTCGATGCTCAGTAAATGCACAGTCCAGTCCTACTGTATGTCAAATAAATATTTTCTTCAGGCTTAAAAATACTAATGATATAAATTCAGAAACATTAAAAAGGCACCTACTTCATAAATATGTCTGTAAACCATAATGTATAGGAAACATACAATTTTTTCTCTACTTAAGTTGTGTTTGGATGCAACCATTTTTTAGGTTTTTGGTGAGAAAAAGCATGGATGCGGTGCTTAGTGGCACTGAAGAACAATGAAATTTTTTCATATAACCTGGGGTTTTATTTGTCGAATTATTTTTTTCTGTGTGATGTCAAAGGGTTAGTGACTGGTCAGTTTCTAACTAGAAAAGAGAATTTATCAGTTGATAGGGCTATTTCTGACAAACAGTTTCTTTGAAAGACTTCCTTTATAAACCTATGGGTATTTCAGTGGTGTCCATTTAGTGCCTAAGGCCCCAAAGATGTGGTTTTTTCCTCTGATGCTGACTCAGGCCTTTATGAAAAAACCTGAATGCTACACATAGCCAGCAAATTTTGTAGAATTAATCTGAAATCATAGAATGGCCTACGTTGGAAGGGACCTTAGAGATCATCTAATCCAACCCCTTGCCATGAGCAGGGACACCTCTCAACTAGACCAAGTTGCTCAAGGCCTCACCTAGCCTGGCCTTGAACATCTCCAGGGAGAGGGCATCCACAACTTCTCTGGACAATTTATTCCAGTGTCTTGCCACCCTCGTACTGATTTTTTTTCCTAAGATTCAATCTAAATCTATTTTCCTTCAACTTAAACCCATTTCCTCCTGTCCTATCAGTGGACAGTCTTGTAAAAAGTCCCTCCCCAGCCTTCCTGTAGGTTCCCTTCAGGTATTGGAAGGCAGCTATTAGATCCCCGCGAAGCCTTCTCTTTGCAAGACTGAACAATCCCAGCTCCCGCAGCCTGTCCTCATAGCAGAGGTGCTCCAGGCCCTGGATCATCTTTGTGGCCCTCCTCTGAACACACTCCAACAGATCTATGTCCCTCTTACAGTGGGGACACCAGAACTGGACGCAGTATTCGAGGTGGGGTCTCAGAAGAGCAAAGGGGCGGAATCACCTCTCTCAACCTTCTGGCCACACTCGTCTTGAGGCATCTCAGGATACGGTTGGCAAATGTCAACAGTGTTTTTTTAAGGATAAAAATTCCTTGTTTTTTGCCACAGGTCACTTCCAGCTCCTTCAGTGAGGCAGCGAGGGATATTGTGGTTGGTGCACAAGGGTTTCTCCATGCTCTTTTTCCCACAGTCTGGTGCGACTCTTTTGTGAGCTGCAGAGCCCCTGGCTCTGTGGTGCAACAAGAGGGGAGAGAAGAGGGTACACATGCTGTGTGGGGCTATGTGTCAGTGTGTGGTCATCAGCAAACATTGAGCTAGACTAGTCAACAAGTAGGCAGCCTACTGTTGATTTGGCTTCAAGAATTAGCAGCTCTAAGAAATTTATGGATTTTTTTTGTCTCTTTTCAATCTATTGGGTAGATCTGCCACATAACATGCTTAATAGGTTGGACCTTAGCCAGCAATTTCAGCATAGAACATACAAGTTAAAATAAGGAAGGTATATTTTTAACAGCTTCTATGTGGTTTAAACTCTTCATTATTAGAAGAGAAATTATTTTTTTTCTAAAGGTTTTACTGCAAGTATGGCCTCTAAAATACTTTCGTGAGATGGTAATTTCTCTTCAAAAAAAAAAATAATCTTAATACAATGTTCATCCTTTCACATTACTTGTTAAATTTTTCCATGGTCAGTCACTCATCTGCCCCAATCAGAATTTTCTGCTTTGAACATTAAATGTTATACCTTATTATGTTTTTATTTGATTAATTTAGGAATGCACTAAATCAAATTTAAATATTTGTGCAATATCTGCCGAAAGTTTAAGCCATCTAATGAGTAGCTGATAATGAAAGTGGTTCTCCTGTTAAGTGAGAAACATAAGGAAATTATTTTCCTCTTTTAGGTTTAGATCCCACTGCCAGGGAAAGCAGTCAATGATTTAGAGTGAATTATTGTACTTAATGTACTTGTTGTGGACATACGCAATGTAAGATTGCACGCAGAACTGTAACAACTGATATTGGGGAAAAGCATCCCAGCATGTTTCCGTAAAAACAGAGATACTTTTGGTCAAATTACTGCTCTTTGCACTCTCTATTTCCAAGATTGCTAAATAATCTAGTCGCCAAAACAGAGTTTTACTGAGGAATAGAAATGTTGTGGCTGAGTGATATGTAGGGGTTATGGCATTATTCTTTACTTAGTAGTAGCTAGCAGGCCATGCCAAGTCAGCAGAAGTGAACTTTGCTGATGATGTGCCTTAATCCTTGTCGTCTCTGAGAATTGAGGCTGTAGTGATTACTACCAGGAAGAAAAAAATTATCTGAGTGACTTTAATGGACTGTCCTATAGCTACACAGTGTTGGCCACTTATATGCTGGGTGTAATAACAACACAGAAGAAGGATGACAGCTTGATTTTACCCTTTATGTTTTGTAGCTGTTTCAGTCTTTTAAATGACAAATCATTTCAGCTATTTTTTTTTAAGTACCCACAGTGTGTGAGCTTTTGTGATAATTGTATTTTTGATATGCAACTGTGATTGTTGAGCGAGAGAGAAGGGGAGTTAAATGCAATTTCTAATGAAGAAAAGTGAAAAATAAGAAATTATATGTTATTCAGAAAAACTGTAGGGATGAACTTAGAAAAGGATTTTTTTTTCCAGAGAATTAGACAGAGTGATATAACTGAACGTACCTTTTGGACAATTTCAGGATTCATAAATCAGGATAAGATTAGAGATATCTTTTAAATGATGGTCTGTGCAACTGGAATTCAGTCCTGAAGTCTAAATGTGCTGAAGAAAACACCGAAGACTAATTCTATATTATTAGTTACCCCTCCTCTTTGTGGACAGCTACAGTGCACAGAGTAAGCTATACAGAGGATTTTCCTGTTTCCCATTTTTATGTTTGTTTGCAGTGCAATATTCACAGGTTCTGCTTTAAAGACTGAATTTTTAATTGGCTTTTCTATGGCACTGTTTCTTACAGTAACCAATGCCTCACAAATATCAGTAAACAAATGTTTGAAACACCCCAGTTTTGTGAGGTGACATCTCAATTTTCACTCTTCCAAATATACAGAAGCATTAAATCAAAAACATTCCAGTCTATTGGAATGCTCAGAAGAAGAGTCTGGAACCTGAATTGGGAAAGAATTTAGTATTCTGTGACTCTTTACATTGAAAGTACATTACAAATGCCCTTCTGCATATTGGAGCTCTCTAACAAGCACTCAGAACAGCTGTCAGTCATCTGTGGAAAACCTAATTAAGGTCTAGATCACAAAAGCCAGAACAGCTAAATCTGTTTAATGTTTATGCTAAGAAGTTTCTTTATTCCTCAAACCTACTTCACTGTCAGATGCAGCTGAGGAAACAGAGCTTTTGGTGAGAAGCAAGTTTCTTATCTACCCATTCTCAAGCCTCTACCTCCTCTGCCTGCTTGTCGTGTGTCCCGGGAATCATAGATGTCATCCTCTTTGTCAAAACAGCAATACTCCTTCTTCATTTTACATTCATTTTTCCATCTCTCCCTAGTATTTTCTGTTTTAAACTCCTTCTGATCTGTTTTTTCTTCCTCATGAACCACTCTCATTTCTCTTCCCTTATTTTCTACTTTTCTTTTTCAGGATCATTGTCTGCCCACCTCGTTGCAGGATCCTGGCTTAACTACGTCCGTTTCTGTGAATTATGTTAATCCACTTTCTGAAGTGTAACTGAACACATTTGGAGTAAGTGTATATACACAGAGAGCTGATTAAAGACAAAATTGTCTCTGAAGGACAATCCTTACTATAGTCCCTTGCCAAATATCAATTTTCATGCGTTTAAATCTGTGTAAAACCTGATTTTGGTTATTTAATGCCAGCTTCACTTCTGGTGCACTTGAAAGTGGCATTCTGGTGTACTACAATATGCTGTGAACTAAACCTTTTGTTAATAGGTGCTACCAGTTGGCACACAGTAGTGATTAAACATGAAAAAACCTCAACAAACAATAAAACATGGAGTTGTCCCTAGAGAGGTTGGTTCAGCTGTTCTGATAAAGGTACTGGGAAATCCTTCAGTGATATGAGAGGAGGAGAGTAAATAGGCTGAGCACAAGCTTGCGCTTGCAAACATATTTGCCTGAGCAGATCCATTTGTATTCAGCTTGAAAAAAACAGAAAGACTCCCGAGATGTCAAACTCTCCAGGGCTGCTCCTGTACTTCACATGAAGTTACAGGAAAGCTGGGAAGATACCAGATAAGGGCTGTTCTTGCTTCAGTGTCCTCATATCTTAGATGATTACTAAGTTATTTTAAAACAGATTTTTTTTATACATTTATCTAACTTCTGGTTTTTTGAAGAGTCCTTTCATTTTTACCTTGGTTTGATTCCCATTCAAGACTGTTCATCATAAGGATACCATTAACTGATATTGGCATTAGTACCTGGAGATCGTTAATGCAGTATGACTTAACTGTCAAGACTGTAATGGAGCTGTCTCGTCCTACGCTGTATTTCTGTCTTTACTATTTGTTCGAGGCTAATATCAAATAGCGGTTTCCTTGACTACTAATACAGCCTACAGTTCTGGGATTTTTCCCGTTCTTCCAAACAGCTTCACGCTTTGGATTTGTAGAAATTTATAGCCAAAGGGAATAATACTTCAAGGTTAGTGCAGCCAGCCTTGACAATCCTCCTCCAGAAAAATTGTACATTACCCTATATAGCAACAGCTGTGATTCAGCACAAACATCAAATATTGCAAGTGTTTCAGACACTGAATGAGTTGTTTGTGTTTTTATTTTCTCTCCACCTTCATTGGGAGAACTGGTTCTTTATGATTTTTTTTTTCAGTGCTTATCATACTGAAATTTGGCAATGTTGTAGATAAAGCATAACGATGTGAAAGCAAATTATTTAGCATACATGAAATCATACATGTACAAGGAGAAATAGATTTCTGTCAAATGATGCTGACAGGAACTCACGATTTTTTTTTTTTTTTTAATTTCAAAGCAGAATGAAAAACTTCTATGATACTTGGTCATAAAGAAAAATGAGGGGCAAGTTGGATTTGCCTTCTGCAGCAGCCAGGAAGTTGGGCTTTGTAATTAAAATGTGCTGAAATAGACTGCATTGATATTTGAGTTGATTGATAAAACAAAGGGAAAAGAGTGCTATCAATTCACAATTCATCTATCTTCCAAGACAGATCGAGAACCAAAATGATGCCAGATACTGTGGCTAATCATGCTCCTGATTCTGAATTAACAGAGTTAAAAAGAGTCAAGAGTCCAAGGTCCAAAAACACTTTCTCATGATGATTTTCAGATAATTCTAGAAAAATAAGCAACCGAAGTGCCTATTTATACCTATGATTGTGGAAAGCAGAGACAGAAAAGCATTCAAAATACAATCTCTTAAGTCTGGAATGCAAACTCTGCTTTCTAACCAATTCTGTCTCCAAGCTGTTAGATGGATAAACTGGTTGATTTAGTAACTTACAGCTCTTTGAAATATGGCAAAAGCAATCTTGTTATTCAAAAAGAGGAGATACCCATTGAAATTCTAGGAGTGGCACTATATTAATCCTTAAAGTTCTGATTAACATCTCTTCAGACCTCTGCTTTTTGGAAATGCTGTGCAAATGGTAATGAGTGCAGTGGAGGATAAAATGTCTTTAATCCTCGAAGTATAGTGATTTCTCTGTGTAACCAGTGCTTTTAAAAGAAAGCTTATTTTGCATTACATTGATGCTATAAGAACTCGAATTATGGGAAAGTAGTGGCAATAATTTTTGAAAACACTTAAATTTTATTACGAATTCTTGTCTGATTACATCCTAAAATCAGGTATTAGATGAATCAGATTGCCTTTAGCATAAATGTGGAATAGACTTACTTTGACATCTACTGTCACAATTTTTGGAGGGAATGGGCATCTACAGTGGTAGTATAAAATGTAATGTAGGAATCATTAGTATAGTGTGCATTATGACATAAAAAAGGGATGTATATTTGTGTGATAAATCTCACTGCAAAATTCAAGCCCTTCTATAGAAGTTTTCCTGGATCTTATGTGGAGGAAATATATTAGAGATTGCTACATTAGATGATATTATTAGTAGTCAGTTACAGTTTCTTTGACCAGCTAGAGATATTAATGGGATTTTCATTCTGTCTTTATTCTCCTTTTCTATGAAGTAAAAAAATGAGTCTTATTTTAGAAAATTTGGGTTATAGATAGTTTCTGTGAACCTTATTTCTGAGGTATTGTGTTACTAGATAATGACTGAAAGTCTGCAAGTGTGAAATTTCCTTGCATGGAAACAGGGATAGAAAGCTTTCTTTTACTGTTTCTTCCTATTCACAGAACTACTGTTGCAGAACAGAGCACAGACTTCATTTATGCCATTAGTTAACCTTAAAGTAGGTTTGATGTTTTGTAAAATGTACACTCTACATTTGTTTCTCCATAAATTACTGTCTACAGTTTGGGGATCTTTTTTCCCTTCTGTTCTGCTATGGAAGACTGTTACTGATATTCTTATAAAGGTATGCAGCAGCTTGTGATAATATTATGCACAGAGGAGAAATTTAAATGTTATTCATCTGTTAGTCAAAAACCATGCTGTACATGAACATGATTCACTCAGTAAAGGCACTGAGCTGTCAGTCAGACATTTATTTTACATGGTTCTAGAATCACTGCTGTAAAGGCGAATTAAGTTAGTCCTGCAGGCTTAAATAACAACAGTGTACTAGTGAGATGCAGAATTACTGACCTAACTGAGCCTACAGTCAGACATTAGGGAGTGCAATAGCTGGGGAATTATGGAAGAGACTGTTAATTAGACCTAACTGAAATTAGGCGTGGAGAATAAAGATGGTCAAAAACTTTTCTGAGTCTCAGAAACTGTGTGGCCTCATTAAATCCAGTGGCTTCTAACAGGTGCAAGTATATGCCTCTGAGTTCTTGATTTTCTTTGGCAAGGCCTCCCAGACCTGCATGTCTCCTGCTACTCGTTTAAATTTCATAGTTCAGTCCCACTGCTGCCAGCCCTTCTACTCAATCCAATCCAATGTCTCAAAAGTTCAGGCTGTCAATATTATCATAATCCCATAGTGCTTCCCTTCCTCCCTTAATACATTGGAAAATGCATACTTGGACACTTCAGGCATTTGATTTCTTACATGTTTTCCACCTTCCATTTTTCTATTTCTATAACCTGCCAACTTTTTCTCATCCTTTCAGTAAAGTGCTCTGGCAGAGGGGCTGGACTAGACGATCTTTTGAGGTCCCTTCCAACCTCTGACATTCTGTGATTCTGTGAAGCGTAGTCACTCTTGATAGCTTTGAGACTCTCTAGCACATACTCAAGCTTTCCTTTTTTGGCTTGTATCTGCCTCTGTATATTGACACTAGCCTCACACCAGGTCCTGAAGCTAAGATATATAAGCTCCTCAGTCTTTATATTGAATAAAGCTGTTTCATTCAAACTGTTGGTACCTTGAATTTCTAAGACAGTCTATTTGGGAAAAGTGTGACAGGCCTGATATAGTTTAAAACTTCACAAATAAGTCTCCTATTCACTGCGATACTAGTCTGAACTTGAATGTTCATGTATACACTTGAACTATTAAAATCTTGGGAGATGCTGCCCTCTAGCATGACTTGGTCGCTGCCTTAGGTTTTGAGCTGGTTCCTCTGTCCTTTTTCCTTCATGTCTTTTTCACCTGTCGCAATGGTTTCCCCTATTGTAGAGGAACTGTAATTTTAGATACAGTGTCCTCTTGGCATTGCATGCTGAGACTAAGAGAGAAAAGCTCCACTAAGTGTAATTTCTCTTTTTCCCCTACTGACTCCTCCTGATGACAAAATAAAATGATTCTTGGAGGTAGGCCAGTAGTGAAGCTGACAGTCCCAGAAGCCTCTTAGTTATAATCCTTCAATGAATTTCCAGGCAGGGTGACCGCAATGCAGTATAGTAGACTCTTTAGACAAGGTTAGACTAGTATTCAGCAGAATGCAAATATAAATCGTAACTCAGTGGAGATATATCTCACTCTGTCACATATGCTGTCTGCTGATAAATTAATAACTCTTTCAGGATTTAAATGCAGATGTTTTTCAAGCCTGTTCACTATTTTTGCAGCAACTACACCATTCTTGGGTATATCTACCATATACTTTTTCTTTACAAGGTGAATCACTGAGCTGAAAATAATTATTGATTAACTGACAATATCCCACTGAGTGTTAATGAGTGGGTTGGTATTAGTTTGCAACGCTGTCTGCGAGCTGTCCATATATCAGTGGTTTGAAAGGTATTCCATGAGCCTCTTCATCCCTGTCATGTGGGCAAATGCTGTCTTTTCTTTCGATCTGTCTTACAAAGATGAGTTTACCACACCACTGCCTGTAGCCAGAGAGTGTTACTAAAGCATTTCTTTCTGCCATCACTGACTACTAGTGTCCTTTTAGGAAGTCATGCTGGTGTTACTTTCTGCTCTCTCTGCTTCTGTTCTGTGGATCACAGTGCCACAGTTCTCCCACAACGGACCACATATGTTTTTCAGGAGGCGGTATGTAGAGCCCTGGCATGTATCAGATGCTGATCTAGAAATACTCTTACAGTGTATGGCTGTGTGGAGGGTGTGTGTGTGTGTGTGAAGAAAAGCTTCTTCAAGTACATCTGAATGAAAGCTTCTGGGTGGAAAAGATGAAGATCTCCCAGTGTTGTCTGCCCCTCACTTTGTAGCAAATATCTGCCTCTGGGGGCTGAGTGGAGAGTCTGAGCCAGAGAAGAAAGCACCAAATTATGAATGCAGAGGGTCGTATTTAAAGATCTCTGTCAAGAGCAGGTATGTGCTCTGCGGTATCCACATGACTCTTCAGCTGTGTATTGTGGGAGGGAAGGTTTTGCAGTAAAAACTTGTAGTAGGGGACCAGAGAATTGTCTGGGACAAAGGCTAAAAAGGAGACCCTTTACCCAGTTGGTTGCGGACTTTCTTTCTCTGAAGGTGGAGGGCAGTAGCTACTCAAGATTAGGCAGGAGGCTACAGAATAAGAGAAGTCTGAACTTGTCTGAAGAACTCTGCTGTGGTGTTTGGCCCAGGGCAAGTTTTCATTTTCTTAAATGTGAAGATCCTTTCAAGGCCTGCAGATCAAGGTATGGGTAGTTAAATCCTAGAGTTGTCTTCTGCCTCATTTTCCCAGTTGCAAAACCAGGGCCTCCATCCTAGAAGAGTCTGACCTGTACAAAATCTTACTGCAGCACTCAGGGAGAGAGGCAGGCCTACCTGCTTCTCTAGAAGAGAGGGAAGGACAAGAGAAGAGAATGTTAAGAAGATGAAGGACATGTGCAAAGAGGAGAAGGCAGCAAAAGAAAGGGGAAAGAAATGGAGAGGAAAAAGATCTGAAAAGGCAAAAGTAACAAATAGCCAGTAGCATGGCAAAAAAATGAATGAACAATTGAGAGATACATGAGACTTGGGCCATGTCACTGAGTGAATCTCATGGTGCGTAAGAGTTCTCTTAGCTTGCTTTCTTTTACACTGAGGTCTTCTGTCTGGTAGGGTGGAACAAGTGGAACCAGGCAGGGTTGGAAGCTAATAGATTGTTCTACTCTGCTACCTCCTTCTTGCTGGAGAATTCTTGGCGTGAAATTTCTTTTGCATATTGGAGTTTTATACACAATGGAAATATTTTTCCTTTTTCTTTCTTCCTTTTTTCTTTCCTCTTTTCTCTCTTTTTTTTTTTTTTTTATTCCAGTTGTGTGTCAAGGAGTGATGTAGCATATATTAGATGAGGACATTCTGAAATGAAGCAGGTAGATACCTACCTGTTATATCTGTTCTCAAAGAGATCAGAAGATGCCTGTATCATATGTTACATATGTCGTAAATGTGCATGAAATTACTTTCTTGCTTCCAAGTGATCTGAATTTACGTTCATAGAGTTTTAGTAGTAATGTTTCAACTGGAAACAAAGAACATGTTTACTGTTGCATCATATTCTCAAAGAAAGTAAAAATGCATTTCAGTAACAAATATTGTATAATGAGTCAATGATTCCAGGATAGAAATAACCTGCTCTTGCCAACTTCAGGTCAAAATCATGATTTCCTGGAAGGAATTATAGAATAGTTTTGGTTGGAAGGGATTTTTAAAGGTCATCTAGTCCAATTCCCCTTCAGCGAGAAGGGACATCTTCAACTAGATCAGGTTGCTCAGAGCCCCGTCCAACCTAACCTTGAATGTTTCAATGGACAAGACATATATGACCTCTCTGGGCAACCTGTTCCACTCTTTCACCACCCTCACTGTAAAAAATTTCTTTCTTATCTGAAATGACACCAGGGTTCCTAATAAAAATTGAGGTTTTCAAAAAACGATTTTAAGAATGATAAGCTAGTCTCTGTATAAATAGAATACATAAGGTAAGTTCAACATACTATAGTGCACTTAAGGACTTTCAGCTATAAATTTACAAAAAGAAATTGCAAAATTTTAAAAATTTGTTTCCTGTCTTTGAGAATAATACTTGCTTGGAAATCACATTTGGAGTAGCTTTTAAATCCAATTCCAAGGTGAGTGATGTTGAGAAACGGGGAGATAGAATTGATCATTCTTCTTAGTGGAAGAATAAAGAAATTAGTATGCTGCTCGCTTCTTGTGTCAATAGCCTTAGCCATCTAATTGGAATAAACTTAATGGCACTGGTGTATTTGTCTTAAATTAGAATGTAAGAATAAGCATGGTAAAACAATCTTCTGTCTCCAGGATACTCTGTTCAGTTTGAAAATGAAGTAATATCAAAGAATACATAAGCATCATTCAAATAAAAAAGAGCCTAGTATTGTCTTTTATTAAAATGTATGCATTTAAGTGTGTTTTGCAGAGAGGAAGTCTTGTTTTGTTTTAACTGTTTTAGGCTGATGTGCTTATTCATGCCTATCAGTAATTTCCTAAGTCATGTCAGTGAAATACCATCAAATACTTTCAAATACATCAAATACTTTGAAATACCATCAAATCTTCCTTATTTTTTATTTTAAGGAAGAAGGTTTTTTCAATTAACAGGAAATATCAAGCACAATCATGTTTCTTGGCTAGGTTTCTACCACTCTTACAAGTCATTACAAGAGATAGCCTGGTTTATTCTACTGAAGTAGCCTAGTGTGAGAAAATATTTTTTTTTTAGAAAAAGTATTTTCCGCACTGTGTCATGGAGAATGATAGGGTAAGTTGCGAATAAATAACAAAATAAATAAAAAGGTCTGAATAAATAACAAAACCCTGAGTGCTATATATTCATGCAGCCATTGTAGAAAGCTGCTATATCAAGAAATATGAAAATTGACAAAAATGCAGTGTTTTCACCCTGAGTAGTTAGCCTAAATTATCCTTGCTGTCCTCTTAAACCTTGGATAGTTATTCATCTTAAATTTTATTCTTTCCATTTTTTCATAACTGAAGACAAATATTTGAAGGGAATTGTCTACTTTGAATTCTGTGCATTATAAGAAGATTTTGGTTTGCGATTATAGATGCTTAATACTTGTCCACTAATTAATTTCTGCTTTTTAAGATTATCCAGACATCTTCCACTTAGCACTTCAGAAAGAATAAAAGCCTGCAACAGATTAAATTTGATTCTTGCTTCCTTCTCTTGTGTGTTAGCTGTTATGCTTAACATGGAGATTTTATTACAGACTTTTGCAGTGTCTGCTAGCAATTCAAGCTTTAAACACATTTAAATGTGACTTAAATTCATGTTCTGTTTCATCATTTAATTTTGGGGAGAAAAAAAGAAAACAAACTTTGTACCTCACCATTTTCAGCTGACACTATTAAAATAAGATCTTAACACTTTTTCTAGAGTATTTGTCAGGGTCTGCATGGTATGCAAGAACAGTATTGAAAATACATTTGAAACACAAAGACATTTGATTATGTGGTATACCTTTTTGCAAATTTTTTATTTATCAATTGATGTTGATAACCTGCTCAATGATTGTGTTAAAAATGCTTATTTTTACAACTAGTAGTGTTTATTTTGGTGTTAAAATATTATTCTGTAAAGTGTCATTTGCAGCACTCTTGTTTGTAAGCCATAATTTAAATAAGAACTATAGAAAAGCAATTAACCAGAAAGACTTGCTAAGATTTACCACATAAGAATCTTGGAACTATTTTTGGCAGAGTTCACTTACGTTTTTCATTGTGGAGTAACTCGTTTATTTGATCCATTGGCTTAGTATCCTGAGCTAAACTGTCAATAGCTATTTGCTTTGTCTGCTTCTATTAAGTATTTCAAATATTCAGAACTTTCTCTTTCCTTAGAAATAGTGAAAATTTGATAAGGTTCTTCCAGACAGAGTATTCTCCTATGATGGGGCATATGTCAGCCCCTATTTTTGGCTCAGCAAACTGTGAGGGAAATAAGAATTTAAACCAATTACTATTCCTTATTCCTGTTTAATATCTTATTAGCATTTCAATGCTGCTTTTTATTTTTTTTTAATAAATTCACCAGTTTATGAGGGTCTTGTATAGACTTTGAATATTACTACAGTGTTCCTGTTGAAGCTGTATCTTGTGAGAAAAAAATGTTTCTGAGCAATATCGTCACCTGTTGGATTCTTGTTCTTATCAATATTACTTTTTTGGGTATTGGAAGAAGAAATACTGAACTGTGTGTCACTTAATGATTTATTAACAATGTTTTGATAAGCATTACTTTCTTCCTTCTGATGACATATTTCACAAAAGGTATGCAAATATCTTATTCTTCTACTTATATAATCACTTTATGCAACTTTGTTATAATCTACAGTTCAGTTGCTGGCATGAAATGTAGCAATTTTTATTTGTATACCTGAACTTTTACTCAACAAGCTTAAATTCTGTTTAAGTATGTGTTAACTATTCTACACTTGGTGGATTCTTTAAGCTTTAAACTAGGATAGATACAATTTACTAGATAGTTGTGTAGCTACTGATGTATTATAACATCTTTTCAAATAATTCAACATTTCTCAGCATGTTGGGATCCTTTTAAGTAATTTAAAACATATTTATATTAAATATTTTAGTGCAATTAGTAGAAAAAAGAGAACTTTTCAGTTCCAACTGCCAAATCGTGTTTTCCAGTAAAGTGCTAATCTCTTTCTTTACAGTTTATATACACTCGTGCATTCACTGGATATATTGCATTATACTCGATTTGATGTGTTCATTGCCCCTTATTTATGGAAGTCTGGGAACTCCTTCTTTAGAATCTGTCTCTGTAACCCATCAGGGTTTATGACAAATAATTAGAGGAGAGAAAGAAAAGAATGATTAAAACCTAAGGCAACCTGCATGACAACAGGCTATGAGATATCTTATCTCACAGAAGGAGTGAAATAGCCTGCTGACCAACCTCATCTCGGGCCTCTGAAGAGACTTTGCTCTAAAGTTTGCTTTTCTGGGCTTCCTTCACCACATTCCAGACAACAAAAGTCAATTTATAGTACTTGAAATTTTTATTTTCATTTAAAGCTGGAGCTGATGTGCTTTATAGACTCATAAAGTAAGGAAAGCCAGGAAAGTTACTGTAAGTAATGGTAATCGTAAATTGACTTACTTGGAACTAGTCTAACAGTGGATACTTTATGTCACCTTTTACAGTTAGGACACCATGAGAGACCTAACTATTTATAAGCATATATAAAGAGATAGAAGGTGAGCACATACAAGACTTTATGATAGCCATTAAAGGTTATGAGATTTCAAACATTTTATTTGTGGTTCTTCAGTAATTCTCTTCACATTTGACTTGATTGCTTCAAATTTTGTTGCACAATATAAAGCCCAGGAAGCAAATGTAGACTGTTTTGGTTTTGCTTTTGGTTTGTGTTATTTTTTTAAAATGTGGACAATAGTAAAAATGTACATAGACATTTTCTTTTAAAAAAAAAAATTAAATCAAATTTGCAGAAGAAAATTTCCTTATCAGAAAGCTGCCAAAACATTAAAACTAAGAAATTGCAGTTGATTTCAACCCAGAATTTGTATATTGAAGACAAAGTGCCAGAAAAAGAATTAATAATTTTGAGCCTCATTCAGTCCTACTCAGCATTTTTTTAAAAAGACATATTATTAATTTATCTCTTTCTTCTTCCTGCAAAGATTTTTAAATATTATATTTTTTATGATTTTGAAGCTATCTAGGAGTGAAAAAAATGTAGAACCTCATTACCCTGACACTGGAGTTCTTAAATGTTTATTTTTTTGAAGTATGATTATACACTCCAGTTGATTTTCCAGAAAAACTGAAGACATTTGTTTCTTAATTTTCTCTCTGCATATGTAGATATAAATATATTTGTACAGATAAAATAATATGTTAATAAAAATAATGGCTATTTGTGTTTTGCATAAAATATTGACAATGAACTGTGGTAATTCAATATCAGACTAAAATGATAATAATAAATTTTGACTCACAGACACAAGTAAACTGAAGATCACTTGTCACCCATTTGTAGGTTTGAATTTCCATAATAGCTTTTCTCTGTTTTGTTTTGATTTCAGTGAAATAAGTATGATGCCCTCAAGTGATAGGACATCCAAGTGAGAGGTGATAAAATCCTCAGCTGCACTGCAATGTGAATACAATTAAACGTTAGGTCAGTACTTCAAAATATTTCTGTGTACATGTTTCTAATCTGCTCTAGGAAAAATATAGCAGCTCCCTGAATGATGTTTTTTACTACTGAATTGGAGCAATCCTTCTTCAATTATATGTAAATATTTGACTACACCTTTATATTGAATTTAAAATTGGAGGATAAATAACAGTTGATGCTTTTCCTCTTAAGTATTATAGACCTAGATGTGCTCCTTAACATCATACATATTTAAAGCACTTTCTTTATGTATTGGTGAAAAACATGTAGGATTTAGATAAAATTTATTTTCATCTTTTAGGTAATTCGAATTTGTATTGCCTGCTAAGGGAAGAGAGCAGAAATTGAAATAACATAAATTTACCTTAGATGTTTGAAGGGGAATATACTTAATGCAGATTTTAAATGGGAATATCTGTGAAGGTGTATGTGTTCAGTTGACAAGAGTTTATAGATGAAAAAGAGTAAGCTTGGACGTCTAATCTACCATTATGTGATATAATGCATAACTTAGAAGTTAAGCACTCACTGTATGGTGCTATGAATTAGAATATCTGACTGGATGACTCTATGGTATATGTGTTATAAGATGATAGATAATCACTTATTTCAAAATAAAGTGAGTAAGGATTGTTTTGACAATATTCTGTTGTTAACTTGCTCTATTCCACATTGTAATGAATTCTTAGGAATTCTGAGACTTGGACTGGGGCACGTGTCAAGGTTTTAGTAGGTCTAGGGACCTGCAGAAGCAGCACATTGTATTTCCCTTTGTTGAACTTCAGGAGATTCTTGCTGACCTATTTCTCCAACCTGCTGAAGTCCCCTGAATGGCTGCAAAACCATTTGGTGTGTTGACAACTTCATCCAATTTTATGTCATCTGCAAACATGCCAAGGGTTCATTCTCTCCAATCACCCAAGTCACTAACAAAGAGGTTAAATAGTATTGACATCAATAATGACTCCTGGGGCACATAACTAGTGACCAGCCTCCAGCTGGACTTTGTGCCTCTGACCACCACACGCTGGGCCTGGCAGTTCAGCAAGTTTTCAACCCACATCACCATTGACTTAACTAGTTTTTACTTCATCAGTTTTGCAATGAGAACTTTATGGGAGACAGTGTTGAATGCCTCGCTGAAGTCAGGATAAACAATACCCACTGCTCTACCCCTCACCCACCCGGCATTCAGTACATTGTAGAAGGCTAACATGTTGATTAAGCATTCTCTTCTGCTTTATTACTGATCAGTTGTGTCTGCTTGTACAACATTCTTCAGTTTCTTTTTTTCACTATCTTTTTTTTGGTGGAAGTAGAAAGGGTCCTGTAACCATTTGTTAGAGTAATATTGGTTTTTTTGACTCTTCACTGAAATTGTAGGCTTCATTTTAAAATGGAAATGTTGAACATGTAAAAAAATGCTTTCTCAAAGCTAATGGAAATCAATGAAACAATACAAACACAACTACCCATAGTCTATCCTTTAATAGAAGTATGGATTAAGAGATTTAATGGAATTAAGTGAAATGATGGCAGCTTTAGTACTCTCCTGATAAAAGAAGAGCTAGAGATGGAGATGCTCTGAAATCATGTTTTTGTAGCTACTTCAGCACGGTGTGGAAGTTGCAAGATAGCCACATGGTTTACTCTGTTTTTCAACCTATGGCTTCATTAAATCACTAAAAGGGGAAATAAGCTGAATAGAAAAATATAATATTAGTCTTTTTGTATTAGGACTGTTATCTAAATTTTTACTTTACATATCTTGACAAGGCAATTGTTCAGAAAGATGAAAAAATATTACGCTAATCAACCTGATGATTCATTCCATGGATTTACTTAGTAATGAATAAAAAAATTGAGTGTTTGGCAGAGAAGTGTTGCATATTGTATAAATATAGGAATGTTACATCATAGCTGACATTTGATATGAAAATTAGCCTTTCTGCTTCCAAATTTTTTGCTTCTATCAGAACAAAATGGATAGGAAGTGAACACAGGTCAATCTTTCTTCCTCATTGTGGGGGGAAAATAACATGCATAGATAGGGAGTGAAGAGTCACTCAGTTAATGACATCATTACACCAGACTTGCTATTTACTATGTGTCTGACAGAACTATTGAACTGTGAGTAATTTCAGTTCCTGCATTTTACGTGATGTACCAGATGGTATTTTCAAGGGGTTTATAATAATATATACAAGTTAAAATTACTTTGACTATTTCTTCATTCAAAATAGTGGTGGGTAATTTGAGACAATTAAGTCTTAAAAATGTATAGGACTACATGGGCTTATTAACAATTACTGGAGACTGGACCAGAAATTTAGAATGAGAATAAACAAAATCATCTGCCCCAGCAGTGAAATAACTAAGCTATCTTACATGGCTTTTTGCAATTAATCTTAAAATGTAACAGATTTTTACTCAGTATATATAAAAGCTACCAAAATCTTTTTCTAAAAGAAAGTTTGAATTATCATTGTTTGCAGTATATGTAGAATTTAATAAATATATTTGAAAACAATTTCTTCAGACTTAAAATTATCCATCTCAGTTGTCATCTTCCTAACAACTGACTGCTACTTGCTGTTACCTCAAATGGGCTTAGCCCCTGTTATCAGCATAATAACTAGATTTCACTCAGATGACCATAAATATACTGTAAGCTCATTATAAGAGCTCCCTCAATTTGCTTCCTTAATATTTTTTGAACACACTAAAAATGTGGCATATATTAAACTATGGTAATCTATGAAGAATTAAGTTTTACTGTTTTTTTTTAAATATTTAGAAAACTATGTGAATGCTATAAATCGAGTCCCACAGGTGACTCTGGAGCTTCCAAAAAAATATTTGAATATAGAACTCTTCAGGTTTGACTACAAAGGAAATAGCAAGTTTTGTTGAAACCAGAAGTATCAGAATTAAAAGATGTGATTACTAAAATTTGTCTGTGATTATTTCAGGAATAATTTTATTTAATACTTGCTTTACTGTATTGGCAGGAAAGGAAGGTGTATTAATAAGCTAGGATTTGATACAGAAGGAAATAAGTTTTATGAAGTATTGAAATAATAGAAGAGATTGAACGTAACAGCATAAAAAGTAAAGTTTGAGCTCTTACAATGTGTATTACTAAGTGGAAGCTCATAATTTTTTAATAAGAGAAATGAATTGAACTATAGGTGTAATATTAAACTCCAGGGTAGTGTTTGATTACTTTGTGAAGGTGATTCTTTTATGTGTTCACCTGGAATCACAGGAGACTATTTGGGATAGAAGTGCTTAGAGTGTTACTTAGCTGGTTTTTTTAAGTGAGGGATCAGTTGATGCATTTGATGATATGTCTTTCTACTATGTCCTGTAAAATGGTCACCCTACAAAAACTGGGCTTTTTATCTGGATAAAATGCTTGAGCATTTTGGTTTTTTTTTCTTATTTAGATGGCTTTAGAGTTGCAAAGTAATCCCTGAGGTGAACTGAGAAATCAATTGACCCTGTGAAAGTGAAAAGTACACAAAAGAAAGTTTCTTATTCTTTCATGTAGCCAACAAAGCAAAAACTGGAATAATAAAGAAACCATGTCTAGTAGGATCTTAAAGACATGTCAACTACCTCAATGCTTCTGGCAGATGTTGTCTAATATATTTTAAAAGTTCTAGAATTTGATAGACATTGCTATTTGGTACTCAGAAATTTATTTCAGTATTACAGCTGTGTCATGGGTTAGGGCTGGGCCGGCCTC
>NW_009707772.1:0-205 GCF_000703405.1 Apaloderma vittatum | reverse complement strand
CTGGGACAGAGTGACTATCACAGAAACATGGTGGGATAGCTCACACAACTGGAGTGTCACAGTCAATGACTACAAGCTCTGCAGGAGGGATAGATGTGGATGGAGAGGGGATGGAGTGGTCCTATACATTAGTGAATGCTATGGGAGCTCAGGAACCAAGTACAGTGATGGTGGGGTTGAGAGTGTTTAGATTTGGTTAAGGGAC
>NW_009707771.1:0-3026 GCF_000703405.1 Apaloderma vittatum | reverse complement strand
CCGAGAGCTGCGCTCCGCCCCGAGGGACCGCGGGTTCGAGTCCCGGCTGTGGCCCGTGAATGGAAAACACGACAAGATAAGGTGTGCCCGTAGATCATGAGGAGAGCATTACTTAGAATTCTAACAGGCTGCTCCTCACTGAGTGTGTTCTGAACCAGACCAAAGCGAGAGTCTCCGTCTCAAAATCTTCATTTTGGAGCTTGAGGGGTGCAAAAACACCACGAGTTGGTTGTAACAGGCGAAGCTGGAAGTCAGCCAGAGTTCAACGTGGCAGTGCGAGATCATGACCACCCGCTCCATTCAGGCTGAAGAAAACTCACCCGCAAGGAGCATGCATGTTCATATTAATTAAGTTACAATACAAATATGTTGCAGTTTTTCAATGTAATATTCTAGTTTCATCTGGCATCCAGACTTGGCCAACTTTGTTCATAAAACGTCAGCTTTCCAAAATGTCATTTGGTTTAGAGAATATTTTTTTGTTGCTATTTTTGGTAACAGATCTCTCAAATGGCTTTGGAGCAGTGACGTGGGAAATGGCCAAACTTCACAAATAACTGGAAAGAAGCACTGGGCGCCTTCTCGCGCAAAGCCAGCAATTCCTTAGTAATTGTGCCAGTAATAGCATATAAAGCCAAGATCACCTAGGTGAACTATCAGGAATACCAAACTGGGCATAAATGTAAAAACAAACAAACAAACAACAACAATAAAACACGATACCAATGGGGGAAAAAGTTAGAAGCCAGTTGTTCCTTTGGGAGGAGATTGGGTCAGACAAAGGAAGTGCAAAGAAATTGAAAAGATGGGCCAAGAAACGGGAAAAGAAAGTACTAAGGTCTCAGAAGTGTGGCCAGTGCTGCATGGAGAAAGGAGACAAGGAGCCCTGAGTGTGAGCACCCTCACTCGAGCAGAACTTTATATCAAAGCTGTTGTTTTGTCCGTAGCACACACATCAAACCTGCTGCCTGGCCAGGAGGATGAAGGGGGAGGTACATTGTTCACACTCACAGACCTAAGAACACCCAGGGGAGTGGGTTGTACTGCCCAGTATCACCCTGCAGACGGATGTTCTGGGTGTGATGGTGTCACAGATAGAAGGTTTTGTTACACGGCTTTGAGTTAGCAGCAATTTAAGATTTATTAATATTTCAATACAGATGACAAAATGAGCACTTAACCAGTAACCAATTAAACAGAATGATTCCATGGAATTGGTTACAATGAAAATGGTGACATAAAAGATTTGAAAATGGCAAGAGTCACCCAAAACTTAGCAGAGTTACACACACAGATAGAGTTTAAAGCAAATCACACACAAGAACAAGCCAACTAACAAATAATTCTAGATGAAATTACGCACACATGCACACGTAAGCACACAGACAGACAGGCAGAGGAGGTGGAGAAACAAGGATTGATGTTGATCCCAGGAAGAAGGGAGAGATGGGGGGAAGGTGTTTTGCTTTTAAGATCTGTTTGTTTTCCATATTTCTCGCTACCCTCCTCTGATTTGTTTTTTTAATAAAATTAACTAATTTCCCCAAAATCGCGTCTGTTTTGCCCAGGATGGTAAATGCAGGTGATCTCCCTGTCCTTATCTCAAACCTTGAGCCCTTTGAAATATTTTCTCCCCCTGTCTAGCGGAGAAGGGAGGGTGAGAGAGCTGCTGGGTACCTGGCTGCTGGCCCAGATCAAACCACGGCATCAAGTGACAAGATAAGTTTGCTGTAATTCCTCAGTGGTGTGCTGGCTTTGTGGAATTACCACCTAGCACACATCTCTGCACAGAAACGAAAGAAAAGGCAATATCTCATCTCAGTGTGTGAGATTGGCTTATGGCACACCAGGAAATGAACTCAGTCTTGAGACACCACCACTGATGGCAGCTGGGTGTGTGACAATGTGGCTTCAGCCCACCTCTCTCCTTGTTGCCTGTGTCAGCAGACAGGTCAGCACTCAGGCAGCAGAACTGGATTTGATCTTCGCAGAAGGAGCCCTCCTCTGACAAGTGGTTCTTCTGCTTCTACTGTCACCCCCATAAGCAATAATTCGGTCATCTCTGGCTGTCCTGCAAGAGCCCGAAGCTGTGCCCATGGTGGCTGTTCCCCAGTGCTGGAAGGAGATCAGCACAGCAGCTGCAAGCTGCAGTGTGAAGGGGCTGGTGGTGATGCTCCCACCACCTGGCTGCTTCTGCCAGGCTGCTGGAGCTGGCTGGGTAGTGAAGAAATCACCCTTGACTGCTCCCTGCCAGGGCAGGCTGGATCCAGCAGCCCAGGAGAGGCAAGGCTGCTGCCCAGAGGCTCAGCCAGAGGTGAGGCTGAGCAGGTGTTTGTTTGGCTAATTGGCCCAGGAAGGGGGAGGGGGGTCCTGCAGAAAAGGACACAGGTGCCAACCGAAGGTTCGGCTTATTTTACTGTCTATTTCAAACTACTGCAGGAAGAAGGCAATGCAAGCTGATTATACTCTAGTTGAAGCAGCAAGGAGAAAAAGCAGGGTAATACACCTAATTAGTGCTATATGCAATTATCCATAGTTATTAAGAAAGATCCACCACTGATCGCCCCAATATCGTCATCCAGATCCACAGCTGCAGAGAGGATCCTGGAGAACCGTTCGGCAATGGGGAGTTCTGTGCAGTGCGTCCACTCATAGGGGAGGTCTCCAATGTTGCTGCAAGAGGGTCCAGCTTATATACAATCAAATAAACATCACTTCAAAGGCAGGAACATCTGGTGTTGTTCCCTTTGTTGGATCCCTCCCACAGCCTGGACAGGGCTAAAGGAGGGATGCAAGAGAGTCTCCCAATCTGTTCTGGTTCTTAATCACCCAAGCCAGGCCTCTAGTCTCATGGTCTTGTGACATGCTTCTAACAAAGCAAGAGGCAGCTCATTTCCCAGCCTTGCACCTGGCCTTCAGATAAAGAAAGATCACTCTGCTAGTTTCCGCTGCACATTTAGTGTTACAGCAAAGCCTTTACAGATTGGCATTGGAACATACATATATATATATATATATATATGTAT
>NW_009707770.1:0-29250 GCF_000703405.1 Apaloderma vittatum | reverse complement strand
ACGCTGTCAGCCCAGAAGTGTTGGGAAAGGGATGTTTGGGCAAGAGAACGCGGGAGACCGCGAGATCACGGCGTGATGGAATCATCGTTTAATGGAACCCGGTGAAAACGGGCAGAGAGGAACCATCAGCGGAGAGAGGAGGCGTCCAGCCTGTGCTCTGAGGCGCAGGGCAGGGGACACGCGTCGCTGAGCTCCCTGACGGGGTTTGTTGGGCGCCAGCCGGTGTGGCTGGGGCCGGGGGTTGGGATGCTCGAGGGATGTGGATGAAGGGACCTGTGGGCTGAGAGACCTGTGGGAGGTTGGGTTTCCCCAGGCTTTACGCATCCCACACGTGTAGCTGTGCTTGTTTACCTAATTTTTTTTTACAAGAGGAGTGTCTGGGAGAGCTTTTGCGGCTCCACTTCATGGAATCGTGCCTATCTTTGTGCGGATTTTACAGAATAACTCCATCACGTGCCAAAAGCCACAAGTCTCTAGTGGTGCACGATCTGTGTCACTGTGGGTACTGACTTAAATTACTCCAAGTAGTTACAGGTAGGTTGGGTTTAGCCTCAGGACATATCTCGCTGCACTTCAGCCAGTTTTGTGAATGGCTGTGACTTCTGTAGTAGAGAAGGAAGCTCATCACAAACTGTCTTCATGGTCTTTTAGTCCCTTTATGACATCCACAGGGCCTATAAGAAAGAGACCTGCAACTGGCAACCAACTCCTGGTCCTGAAATAGTTTTATCTGGAAACTTTTTTTCTAGGGTAATATATCTGCCTTATCTTCTTCTCAGCTACCATCTGAAGGGCTAGTCCAGAGAGCAGTAACTTGATTTTTTATTTTCAGCCTCCTTTCTTGCATATAACTGCTACATCTGTGTTCCTGTTCATTCATCAAAGTGTTTGGTTCCTGCAAGTTCTGTAAAAAGAGTCGCTCAATAGCAAACAGTTTGATGACTGTGCCCTGTTAACTTCTGGAGGTGTTGGTGGTCTTGACACATGTCAATAACTGTTGTATTTGTTTTGCTCTGCAGTGGGGTTATGGAGACTTCAAATGATCAATCGATGGTTGGAGTGCAGAATTATTTGGAGGTAGGTCCTTGCTAATCCTACTGTCATTCAAATAAAACTTTTAGGATCACATCATTGAGCTACCAATATTACCAAGGATAAATATTATTTTTAGATTGACAATCAATAAAAGAGTTGCGCAGTGCTAAACACTACAATATTCAAAGTAATCAAAATAATGAAAAAGCTTTAGAAATTATGTCAGGATAGAGGTGGGAGAAATAGTTCTGGATGAAGTCAGAGACATTAAGGTCCTGATCCTGAAAAAACATGTGAGCTTCATTAGTGTTTGTGGCTTTGCCTCCACTCATTCTTAGAACTGCCTCACTTCTGTGCAGGCTTAGCTGCTTCTAGTTCATGTCTAAGTCCTTTTTAGATTTAGAAACTAGATGCTGCATCCTCCTGGGAGAGGATGTGTCTGATAGACATTTTCAGAACAAAGCACAGCAGGATATCCATTGTTCCAGAGAAAAAAAAAAAGTTTAGTTTCCATTCTTCTGCAGTTCTTCTAATGTGCTGGGGGGGAAAAAAAAGGTAAGATCCTGTCATCGCTGTTGTTCCTGTGCTGCTCCCAGGGATTTCTGAGGATGTCTTGTTGTGTAGTTCGAAGGTGTTGTGAAGGAGCAGAGTTGCTGACGAGCTGGTCTGGGAGCAGATTTGCTCTCCCATCCAGCCATGCTGTGACCGTGGCCAAGACATTTCCACACTGCGCCTTGCTTGGACTGCGTGAGGGCGATCGTTGTCGCGTGCTCTTGCTAAGCGGTCTGCAGAAGGGAAGTGTGACCAATTATGGGTTGAATAAGAGTACTCAGGGTGTTATTTGTGTGGCTTCTTGCCTGAGACCATTGTGGAGAAACTGTATAAATATTGCACAGATCTTGAAAGAAGAGCCCCAAAGGACTTTCTATCTCATTTATCTAATCCTCTGAACCATCCAGTGGCTCAGCCCCAGGCGCCGGACTTTGGGTGAGCCCAGCAGTTGTTTTGCATTATCCAAGTAACTTTGTTTTAACAGGCAAATGGATAGGATGGGTGATTAAAGAAGAGATGAAGGGAAAAAAAAAGAAAAAGATAAACTTATTTGGTGTTGTCTTTTCACGGTATCAGCACTTTGCAGGCCAGTTCTGGGATATGTGCTTTGCTTTCATGTGGTGGTATTGATGCTGGGCACTGCTGAGCAGGGCTGTGTCTATTAGAACCACATGGGAAGTCTTAAAGCAAGTTTAATAGAAAACTTCTGGGGCCTGTAGGAATTTATCTTCCTTCTTCCATTTCTCTGCAGCCTTGAACTTCACAGCTTTCCAAAGCCAGGAAAGCAACCAAAGGCAAGGGCAAAATTAAATCCGTAATGAGATCCTTGCTATATTCTAAGTATGTTCAGACATTTGCTTGCAGTTACAGGCGAGCAAATAACTCTTGAGGTGTAGACCTTGGGTTTCAACAACTGTGCCGTTAAAAGTGTAATGGACTGGTCTGTGAGTGCCTGGAGAGAATTGTGCTGGAGAAGGGCAGCTCTGCAAATACCGGTGGTTGAACCCATCATTCAGTCCCGCACCTTTGTGCATTCATTGGCTGGCCTGAACGGAGGAAACAACGGGATTTGCCTCAGAGTCTGCGATCCTCCCTTCCTTTCCAGTCGGGCTCAGCTCTTCCTGGCAGAGGAGAAGAGATTTGGACCATGTTCTTATTATCCAGCTTTGTTCAGATGCAGTGATTGAAATGCAGCTTCTGCTTTAAGACAAATTGCTGAGGCACAAGCCAAGGTCTGCTGCAGAAACCCATTTCACTTCTGTGATTCTGTGAAAGGACAGGAAGAGGAATGTTTTTTACTTCATTTTGTATGTGTGAGGAAGCTCACGTGGCATTTTGGATGTTCTGTTTGAGGTGATTTCAGGAGAAAAGGTGAGAAGCCACTGGTGCTAGAAGTCCTCTAGACAGGCTTCTCTCCATTCCTTCCTTTGCAGCCCACAGTAAAACTCCCAATTAACCTCTCCATGTGAGCAATAAGGAGACATGGTTAGCAAGGAGGAGGATGTGTTTTCCTACTGACTCCAAGCGAGTCCCCTATTCATGAATCCATCTCGTTTTGGCTTTCAGAAGGCGGCGCAGAAGCTAAAACCCGTTGTTCCCATCAAGTTCTACATCTCCAGCCGAACAGACAGTGGCGTCCACGCACTCTGCAACTCTGCTCACCTTGACATCCACAGGCCACCAGGGAGGCCGGCTTTTAATGAAAAACAGCTCATCAATGGTCTTAATTACCACCTGAGGCCTGAGCCAATCCGGTGAGTTAGTGGCAAGTCAAAATCTTTTATTTTGCCCCAGCTGGAGAAAGGAGGACACGCAGCAATCATCTCCCAGCTTCACTCACAAGATCTCTTTTCTCCTTTTATATGTGCTGGCAAACTACTCCCTTGCACGTGTGTATTTCTGCTACTGCCACGCCCCTGGCTCGTTAAAGACCAGTCTTGTTCCACCGTTATTGTTGTTAGGGGATCATCTGGGCTTTTACCCCTAAAAAAAAAAAAAAAAAGAGGAGTTGTGAAAAACTGTTGTCTCCATGTAAGTACTGAAGCCACTGGGATGACTCTAGTTTCACACATGAGCTAGAACATCAGTATGTTAACTTTCACTGCTGCTTTTTTCCCCAAACTCCCCAATTTTCTGATCTGATACGTTGCCATTTCTAGTTAGATATCTTTAGGCTTTTTATCCTTCGACCTCCTCTAAAATTCAGGCTCTGTAGGAAAGGTAAAGAATGCCAGGAGTCTTTATTTACCAGCAGTCTTTCAAGCAAAGGGAATCTTAAATGAGGCCTGAAATGTAGCTGCTGGAATAAATGCTGGAAAGACATTCCTATCTAGAAAGAGCCTGTGGGAACGATCGCAATTGTTCGGAGAGGCAGGAAAGGATGCCTGTGTTAAAGAATCACGTGAGCATAAACAGGCTTTTTTAAGATTCACTCCATCAGAGGGAGTAAAAGGATGGTTATTTAATAAAAATCAGATAAGCGTGAACAAGAGAAGCTCAAGATGGATGAAATGCTTGTGGAGGCATGCAGACAGAGGAAAATAAATGTACTAATTCTGTTACTGTGTTCAGCAGAGGCTGGAGATCCCAGGTTCAAACTCCATTGCAGGCCTGGAGGATGTAGTTTGCATTTCTGTCGGGAGCTCATAGCAGTGGAGCAATCTCCTGGGCTTGTTATTACAAATCTTTGTGGAGGCCTGTGGCTCAGCTTTAATTTCGCCTTCCGTGGTCTGAGCCTTTGCAGTCAGGGGATGTGAGCCAGAGGCACTTGAGCTGGCAAAAATCCCCGAAGCACCAACCTTTTTAAAGTAAATAAATAGCTTTGTCTGTTACTTGGTCCCAAACAGTATGAAAATTTTGGCTGCCCTGGATCCCTTCTCCTCGCTGCGCCAAACCCCAAAGACAGAGAAGCACACAGCAGGAGAAAAACCACCTTCTAAGGAGAGGTTCCCTCTAGAGTAACACCTGCAGGGAGGTGATGCCTGTGCGACAGTGACTCCTGGCCGTGCACTCCCTGCAGTAGCCACTGCTCCAAGATAACGGAAAACCAAATCCAATGGAAACTGCTGCCAACACGTTCACGTCAATGATAACACTCTGGGGGAGGTGCAGAAACACGGGGGAGCTCTTTTTCCTCCCTTGCTGGAGGGAAGGGTGTTTTTCTCACTGCCAGCCCTCACACCCTCCCTTCTGGCTACTAAGCTGTCTGTGCTGGGCGGTAGCGGGGGCTTTGGCTTAGAGAAACCAGGCAATTTCTCCCTGTTGTTTGCAGAAGAAAACGGGAGGGTTTAGCTGCCTAGAAAGCTGCTTCTTGAGTTCACTGCCCACAGTGGACGATGAGTAGCCAGGAACATTCCCAAAAGCCGTTTTCTGCACGCGGGAAATGTTCCCGGGAGGTGTCCCTGCAGGCAGCATCCTGCTGGTTTCGGATGGGCTCAGTCCGGGCGATGGCGGGCTGCACCTTTGTTTTCATCGCTGCAGCAAAGTCCGGTTTGTCTTGGAGACTGTGGGGGGAGGTGGGAGGGAAGTGACCTAGTTTCAACCATCTCCATCTGCTGCAACGAGCTGTGGAGGAGCCGCCTTTGAGAGTGAGCGCAGAGGTGTCTGTTGTCGGGGGAGCCCTTCCCGCTGGCATTTGGGGCCACGGTGTTGCAAAAGCAGAAGGGCAGAGGGCTGGTGACGGGTGCTCCTCGCCCAGTCACGGAGAGAAGGTGCTTTGGGAAGTTGCTGCCTTTCACCTGGAGCCTGGCTAGGAACACACGTGCCCTCAGCCTGTCATGTGGTGCCGTCTGGGCTGGGTGAGGCTTTTGGTTTCACGGTGCATCAGAGAACACCTGTTTCACTGTTCCTCAGCCGAAGGACTGATTGGTCTTAGCTTCTTTGAATGGTGTGAGCATCCCCAAAACGCACTGACAGGTGATGCAAAGTCAGTTCTGTTGTGAATCTGATGACAGGCATGATGCCAAGGCTCTTCTGCCTTTGAGTTGAGGGATGCCCACGGCAGCCAACAGGTGCAAATCTTTGGTCGCTGATTAGTCAGTGGCTACCAGGAGAGAAGGATATTTAAAGGTATTCAAAGAACCCTTTGCATGCTTCAGTTTTCTTCTATGTGTGACCAGGCAAAAGCTTTCAAATTAGTGCATTCTCTCCATCTCACTCATTCTCTGCCCTAGCAGCATTCTGAATGCCTATCGAGTGACCAGTAGTTTCCACGCGCGCTTCTCTGCGCTGTCAAGAACCTACGTTTACCGGCTGTTGGTGGGCTGCGCTCATCACTCCGAAATACCGGTGTTCGAGAGGAATCTCTGCTGGGCTCCTGTGGGTGGGTAAGTTTGCTCCATTAAAACCTCCCTGGGGAGCTGCCTTATCAACACTCCGCTGTCCTGGCTTTTGGGGAAAGCGAGAAGGGGCTCATTTCCACGCACGAGACCAGATGCCACATTTGTGTTGGCAGATTTTGCTGTGGAAATCAGCGCGACTGTGTTGAGTCGCATTCACTGAGGCCTAACGGCTCTTTGTAATTGCGCTCTGGGTTGTTGCTGTGATAAACGCACTTAGCGCTGCTAAAATACTCAGTGACTTCACGTAGAGTCCACCGGCAACTTTGCGCGTCCCTCTCCGCGGAAGCGATGAGCGTTTCCTTGGATGACCCTGCCGGTTCACACGGCAAACCCAGTGGGACAGCTGGCTGAAGGAGCAGCGCTCTGATGTGATGCAGACGGGCAGAAACGCATCACACAACACATCTCGGAACCTGAGGTGCAACCCTACAGGCAGGCAAGAACGAAGGCTGAGAATACTATTTTTTTTGGCCTCCCTAGTCATATTTTTGGTAGCAACTGCGTGTAAATCTACTCTCTCATTCCCTGAGTGCCCCTGCGTTTGAATAGAGCCAATGACTCTGACAACCCTACAATAACAAGCTCAGATCTTGCTCAGTGCTCACTTGTTTTCTTGGAGTAGCCACTGAGTCATAACAAATCCGTGCTTGTATATGTAAGGGGAGAAATACAAATACAGTGCCATTAAAAAAAAACAAACTTAGGGCATGATAAACAGTGGGTGAGGAAAAAAACAAACCCCAGAAGATAATTTGTTACTGACTTTTTAGTTTACTCTGTACTGAGATAAACGTAGCTTCAAGAAAACTGGAGGTTTCTGAGGCATTATAAGAAAACAGGTTTGTAGCCAGTTGTGGTGATTTCATCACCACTGCTGGGATAACAGTTGTGGCTAATGGAAAATACCGTAATCTCGACTGTCCTAGCAGAGGAATGAAGATGACATTGTCCTAATATTAAATTGCTGACTTTCTTTTCTGTGGGCTGTGGAAGGGAAAAATAAGTAGGAAATTGCAAAATTAGATGCGCAGTGCGCCTTCATCTCGGGCTTAATGAAATAGCATTTAATTTAGTCCAGACAGTGCAGTTTATTTTCTCCGTTGGCAATACCACACAAAGGATACGGTGAGCGTATTAGAAATTCTGAATAGGAAGTGTCTTACTAAAAGGTGGGCTATTTAGACTGTAGTGAAGAAGCTCCTAGTGCGTGTACTGCGGAGCAGATCTGGTGCATAAAACACGTGACACACGTTAAGAGTTCTGTAGGTGTCTGAATTGTCAAGTAGGTGTCATCAGCATTTCTCAGTGTGACCAGGATTTGGTAAGTGCTAGTCAGTTTTCTTGAACGTGGTGAAAAAATATTATATATATGTTAGAAAAACTCTTGTGGTTAGGATTTGAAAAACGAAAGCCATGTATGATGCTTTTCTCAGGAGAAATTTACAAAAATAGAATAAAAATAAGCATCTGTTCAGCAAATGCATCAGGAAATCTGTCTAAATTCCCTCACTTGAGACTATTTTGAACAGGCTTAGATACCTCAGATGAAGAAATCTGACACTTGCCATTCTGAGTTTTGCCCTTGGCCCTTTCTTCTGCATCTCCACCTTGGGTTTATGCTGCCTTAATCTCTGACAGTTTGCTCACTCATCCATTTCTGTTACTTCCTAATTCTGTGTTCTGGCTGTTGCAAATATAAGGTCTGGAAAACGTGCTTGATGTTTTCTTACCTGGCAACATCTTTTTCAGTTTATAGGATCCAGATACTGCAAAGGATTTTGGTTCTCTTGCCCTATGCTCTAGCCAGCAATTTGAATAGAGTTATTTGAATTGAACTGTTAGAAAGCAGCACAGCAGGATAAAGGTTTGTGGAGAAGCATGTGCCTGCCAACTCCTCATCTAGCCCGGGGTTTTGGATACCTTCTCACCTCGGGTCACTTGGCATCTTGGTTTGTGGTTTGGGCTGTTACAAGTCAAACTCCATCTTGCAAAATGTCTTTCCACAACGCTGCAATGTTAAATCTGCGTGCCAGGCTTAAGCCTCTCGTCTATTAATTGGATTTTGACACACCTAACATACTTGGTCCCTCCCGATGCTCCTTTCCTTTTGCTCTCTCTAACTTCAGTTACCTGAACGTGCCTGCCATGCGGGAGGCAGCACAGTTCCTGCTGGGAACCCACGACTTCAGCACCTTCCGCTCACTTAACTCCGAAACGCCCTTTCGGTCTCCGGTCAGAACCATGCTCCAGGCAGACATCCAGCCCTCTTCTGGATTCCTGTCCCACCACTACGAACACAGGTGAGAACCTCGATGTTCAGCCGAGGAGCTGCTCTGATCAGCCAGCGTTTGCTTCGGCTGAAAAGCTTCTCACCGTCCCTGCTGGGAGAAGGGACCTCCTGCTCACCGTGCCTTCCTTTCCCAGCCCGGCGGGGGTGTCAGCAGGGCTCTGCCTGGGACAGCTTGGAAAGGACATTCCTTTCCCTCCCTCTCCCCGATGTCCTCGGGGTGAAAGATGAGCAGGAGCAAGGGCAGGTCCAGTTGTTTGTGGGTTAAAAGGCAGGATGTTATCCAACGGTGTATGGGATCTGGCATGGAGCAGCTCCTCTGAGGTGCCTCCAGCATTTACACTCTTTTTGGTTGCTAAAGACTAGCTCTGTCAGGGGATAGGATTTTTTTCCTCCCACCCCCACTGCTGTCTTAGCTTTGCTTAAAGGCTGCAAATAGAAGGGAATGAAAAAACCACGCAGCACCTAGGTCACTGCTGTAGCTATGCAAATCTGCTCCGTTCACACCTACTGTCTTCCCAGGGAATGCTGATGAAGGAAAGTCCAATATTCGCAGTCATTACATAATCAAAAGCTTGTTGCGTGTCAGGTTCTTTCAGGACCAGGTCTTGCAAGTATTGAGATTAAGTGGCTGGATATATTCCCTCTCTAGCAGAAGCTAGAGGGGTTTTTTTCCCAGACGGATCACGGGTATTTATCATCCCATATGAGGCCAAAACCAGCTCATGAGAGAGGGAGCAAACCTAAAAACCGGATCAAAAGCATCAAGCTAGCTGCTGATGGAGTGGGTTTGCATTTGGTGACACGTGCAGCCAAACTTGTGGTTTATAGCGAGTCATTTTTGTAATGTGTCGATATTAATTGATTTCATGAATGTTTAGGCTGAAGGGGATGGCTTTGAGAAGCCCAGTTTCAGTGCATTAAAATGGCATTTAACTCTGCTAGAGTACTTTGTTAGTAATAGCCACAAGCATGAGCTTTCTGACCTAGAGAGAAAAGCAGTGGGGTTTGGGTCTCTGCGACAGGCTAAGTGCTGCTGGGGTGGGTTTTCTGCTTGTTTGTTCAGGGTTTTTTAATTACAGTGTCCTAGTTACTTTTAATCTGTAAAAGGCCCTATGGGAACAGTTGCAGTCATGGAGCTCGGTGTTTGTTTGCCTGCAAATAAGGCAGCAAACAGGCCTGAAGTGCACGTGGATTTCTTCCCTGCAGTAGGAGAATGAGCTGTTCCTGCAACGAAAGGGCTGGGATAGCAGTAAAAGCTTATATATATTTTATTAATTATTTTTTTTAGCCAGCTCTAAGGAGGTTTATTTTCTCTTTCTGCAGAATGATAAACCATGGTCCCTGAGTCAAATAATGCAGCTTTTCTTTCTCAATCTTCCTTTCCTTTCGGAACTTAAACCCATCATCTGAATTGACCACTTGTCTGTTTAAAAGGCCAACTGTTCGACGATTCCTTCCATCAAACTCAGTTGCTCAGCAACAGTGGAAGTGGTGTCCCATCCGCACAAAATGCTTCTGAATGCTAAGGATGTGTTCAGAGACGTAGCCCCATCGCTTATTCCTGGGGCCTGATCGCTCTGTCACTTGTTTTTAAGCAGAATATGCATTATTCATTGCAAGGTGCTGGCTTCTGCTGCCAAGTGGAAAGGCAGCTGGATTGTTTTGCTGGTAAGCAAAATTATCTGTGAGAATGACAAGAAAAACAAAGTTTGTCTCTTAAACAAAAAGATCTTGTTCTCTCTCAAGGTCTACAAGATACTTTTCCTAAGTATCTCCACCCATCTTTTGTAGTTAAATGTATCTTGACAAGACGACCAAGATGGGAGGATCCTGGTGTATGCAATTCGAAGAGGGGAATTTGTCCCTGCTTGAAAAAAAATCGTCCCTTGTACTTTGCTAAAGAGCTGAGCTGAATTGTGACCTCGATGTGCTGATGATTTACGCGCGTGTGTGGCAATGCACGGCACGCACGTGGAGCTGGGGGAGAGCAGATTGTCCGTGAGTGATCGAAACATTGCAATTTCCTGACATAAAGAGGAATCCAGGGGAAGGAGCTGCCTTTGCATGTGCCACCATACATGACAGGGAGGGTGAAACCCAGCAATTTATCTGTAAATCCAGTGGTGGGGCATAAAAAACAGGCACGAATTGTTTTGCCCCAGAAAACAGCTGCATCTGAGCAGCAAAGGAGCAGCCCGGTGTTCAGAAGCTTGTGATGCTGTTTCAGGTTAATTGGGTCCGTGCAGCTTCTTACTCACTTTGCTCGCATTCACCTGTGACGTATCCTTCTCTCGTGGCTAGAAGAGCCATTCAAAATGTGGTTTCTAAGCACTTTTTTTGCTTCTTTCTTTAGGGGCCTGGAGTTTTGGGAGCTGACGTTCAGGAGCAGATCATTTCTTTACCGACAGGTACTGTTGGGTGCTGTGTTCAGCACATGCTTTGCCTCCCAGAACCAAAGTGTTGCCGTCACGATAACTAACTGTTGATCAGTTTGATGCATCCCTAGTGCCATTTCTGTTGCAGAGCTGGTGTTAGAGCTGCGTGACACACACAGGGGCCCAGCATCAGAGAGGCGGAGTTCTGTATTCCCTGTTTGATCCCGTAGAAAAAGAATCTTTTAAGTCTGTGTCTAAAAGGAATTTCCAAAGTCACGCAGAATCGCGTGGGAGGACGGAAAGTTTTGTTTTCTGCAATCTTTGTCTTTGCAGTCGGAGCGGTAAAAACCAACAGACATATGTTCTTGTTCTGCTGAATGGCAGAGGGCCCAGCAAAGCCGGCCTGGAATTTTACTTTCTGGCTTCACAGCGTGAAGTAATTCTCGGTGTTGCATAAAGGCGAGATGGGAAGACCTGATTCAGCTGTGCAGGCGTGACTGCAGGATCTTTCCCTCTGCCATGCTGTCCAGCCTCCACTGGGTTTTTTCTTTGAAATAACTCCAGTGGGGTTTTGCTGCTGTACTCAGGGGAGAGACGGCTCCCTCCACAACTTAATGGATCACCTCCTTAGGAAAGAGCTGGCTGTTCTCAGTCTGCCTGTCCTGGCCTTGGTCACACTCGGGAGACAGAGAATAGGCAAGAGAGGGCTTGTTTTCTGGAGGAGAGAGGGGGTGTTTTGTGGGAACCGCAAGCAGCTATTTTTTATTCTGTTTTGACAAACCAAATTTGTTTTCATCCTGTGCCAAGTAACGCTCTGTAAGCTCTCTTGACAGTAGGTGTCTAGATATGAGCAAGGGAAGAACAACATCGGGCTCGAGAAGGGCTTGATATACAGCAGGGATTTGCTTCGTCAGATGCTCTTGCGACAAGGAGAAACCGCCGGTAACCCCTTTAGTGCATTAGAACAGAAATGCCACTTAGTGACACTGTGCAGAGAGAGCAGTTACCCATAATACTTAGCTCAGACTAATGCCGCCGTGCCACGGGCTGTAGTGGAGCAGGAACAGGCAGCACGCGCTGGACTCACGTTCTTCTGCCTGCGCATCTGCTTCTGCCCTCCGTCATAAAGAGGAGACTGGACTAGATAGTCCTTGTATCTCACCCAGCTGTTATGATAAGTATTGACATCTGGATGTTTTTGTTAGAGAAAAGGGTTAAAAAGCCCCAGAAACTCTGTGTATGTGCTGTTGCTGCATAGCGTGCAGAAGGTGGGGAGACACGGAGCGCACGGCTGTTTCAGACTCCCACCATTAGCCTGCGTTTACACCAGCTAACTTCAAGTGTGGAGACATCAAAGCTAAAGTCACGGCATACAATGACCTCTAGCGAGGGATGGATAAAATAACATATGTCCGAGATCTCTGTTTCTTCTCTCTGCCATCTGCTCGAAGGCAGGCTCCTGGCGCTCCACGGTGCAGTTTAAGATAGGAGCGTGCAGGGAGAGGCAGCGCTTGCCTTTGGAGAAATGTGTCTTGGCTTGGTAGACCTTTCTTGTGAATGGTGGTAAACGTGATCGGGTTGCTTCATGCACTTTTGTTAATTCTCTGGTAAACATTAATGAAACAGAAACTTAGACTGGTGCTTCATGACAGCACTACATTTTTTTCCTCTCCTTTTTTTTGGCTTTCTGAGAGAGAAGCAAGGCCCTGCATAGTCCACCCGCTGGAAACTGTGTTGCTTATGTGTGAAGAACCACATGTCAGCTTCCTGCCATGGAGGGATGTGTGGGTGCTGCTGTTGTTTCTGAAACCATCTCCTGCTCAGCTTCCTTCCCACATGTGATGAGAACAAGCCTTGCTCCAAGCCAGTGCTGTGGAGCCAGAGATGATTGTGTTACAGGCCCTCATCTCATTTGATGTCTTTAGTTGTAGGCAGGGAAGACTTAAAGGAAGCAAGGTAGTTTTGCTAGTTCTTTTCCGTCCTCTCCCACCACCTTTGGGTGCTAGAAGATTCTGTGCATCTGCACGTTGCAGACAAGCTTAGCTGCTGCATGTTGTCATGTCACCCCACTGAGGGCACAACCTCGGCAGCCCAGGCAAGCCCTGCTCGGAATGGCAAGAACCACCAGTCCTCCCCAGGCTGTGGGTGACCGCGCTGCTGGGCTGCGCTCAGGGACTTCCCAAAGAAAGGAAGTGAGCACTGGAAATGCTCCCTGGAGGTGTGGGATACCAAAGCACACAAGCAGCAGCCAGGACTGGCTTAGAACCCTAATGGGTGAGTCTAGGGCATGAGATTAAGAAATCAGTGAGAAATCTTGATACCCTGAGTGACAGGCACTGAGCTCTCTGATTAGGTTCCGGGCCTGACTTGCCATCAGTAGTAGCCATGGACTGCTACCCTGCGTAACACTGCGGAGAGCGCGAGCGCAGGACTCCAGACAGAATTTCCTGATATCTTTAAGTTTCACAAGAGCAGCACCTAAGCTGTGGCCTCTGTTTTTCCAGGTCCGAAGAATGGTTGGGACTCTAGTTGCAGTTGGCCAGGGCAAGTTAACACCTCGTCATATAAAAGAGTTACTGGAGACCAAAGATTCCCGGGCTTTTCCACCAAACGCCATGGCTCCACCATCTGGACTCTTTCTAAAATCAGTGGAATATAATGAAGCAGGTCAGTGGACGTGAGGAACAGCAGATCTAACAGTGAAGGGAGCACAAGCACCCGTGGGGGTTCCTTTATGTTCCGTCTGACCGCAGAGCTCTGGTCACTGACGCCCACATCACGGCGAATGCCCCGGCCTGTAGAGCAGTTTCCGGTGGTTGCTGTGGAAAAGTGGTGTTATTTGTTTTCTTGGTAGATGTCCTCCTCTTACTTACAGGGTGGTAAAAGAGAGGTTGACAATGACTTTGAGGTCTCACATGAATTCTGCTTTCAGTTCTCATAAATTCTTGTCCTATCCCTGACCATGTATAAAGACCAAATCAGCTGTGGTATTGAGGTACCTACAGATCTGTTTCTGGTCACTCACTTCTCTGCTGTTTACAAGAGGACAGAGAACAGATCATCCTTTTGCTTATATGGTGGCTCGCTTAGCGTAACAGCATCTGATCTAAACTGTTTAAGCTTTTTGCTTAAAGAAAGAAAAGGGGGGGTGTGCAAATTTGCAAGAAGACAGCAAGGGGATGTCAAGGAAGTCTGACATCCCTGCTAGGGAGAGCAGGTGTTTAAGACTGCGAGGATTAACCTGTCTCTGACTAATCCAGTGCCCGTGAAATGTGGACACAAGAAACTTTCCAGGCTGCCTTGTCTCAGCCAGACCACAGACAGGGGAACTTAGAGCCTGCTCTCTCTACACACTGGAGCTTAAAGAAGACAGAAGGGAAACGGGAAAACCAAAGGGCAGTGCGAGGAGCTTGAACATACTTGTGAGCACATGGCCCTGCCTTGGGAAGGCGGCTGCTCTCGCTGGTTTTGTCTCTCTCCAGTGGTGCCTCTCCCCACAGTGCTGCTGGCTGTGCCAGCGGGAAGGGAGCCCAGGTGGGAAATGAAGACCACCACGGGTTTTAAGTGCTTTCAGGTGGTTTCAGTGCCATCTTTTTTTCCCCTAAATCAGTGTTTTCTCTTATTCTTCTCAGATTTGAACAGTCCAGTTGCCTCAGGAGAATAGCAGCTCTGTGAGACACAGCCATGGCCGAAAGGACTGTTGTTGTGGACGTGTGGCGGAGGTTTGCCACGCGCTCTTGTCTCAATAAAATCATTGACTGTGACTGTGGGCATCTTCCTATCGTTTGTTCTTGCCCTCTGAGACTCCCAAGGGGAAAGGAAGAACAACTCTATGCTGCTTTCTGACAACTGCTTTTTCTCTTTTTATGAAATTCTGTTGCCCGTCTCTCAAACAGGAGAAGGAAAGATTGGGGCTTGGGTTTTTTGGTTGTGTTTTTTCCCTTATGTGGTGTCTGGAATGGAGGAGAATGTAGCATTTCTTCTGTGCCTCTCCCCTCTGTACAGCCTTTGTACAGCACAGTGCAAGGGACAGCTGTTACTGTTTGATGCAGCAACTTACAAGAAACAGCCTTTGAAAGTACTTGCCATTTCCTCTCCCCATCAACAACCACTCTCTTGTTGAACTGCGGTGGCTTTCACGTTATCCTGTTCCCTGGTACGAGAGGATGTTACAGAGCAAAGTTCCTTTGAGGTCGCTTAAAACCGTGGAAGAGGAGGGCTGAAGCTGCTGTGTTGCCAGTGCGGTTCCTGTTCGTGCTTTTCTGGTCCAGCCTCGCTGGATAAGTACCCTGAAGTGGGGATGCTGCGATGTGCTGCAGTGACTTCTCAACACAAGCAGCGGGGCTTGTCCCTCTGTGTTCCAAACCTTCGTGTGCCCAGATGTTTCCAGAGAGCGGTTTGCCTGAAAGGGAATGGCAGCTCCTCCGCTGCAGGGGAAGTGAGAGTGCAGCTACAGGCCCACTCTGGAGTGTCTCAAGGAGAAGCGCTGGTACAGGCTTCCTGGGCTGGCACAGGGTTCCAGTGGGAACGGGAGGGCAGGGCAGGCTGGAGGGGATCGAGGGTGGCTTTGGGTGCGAGTGTCAGGCATCCTGCAGCAGATTCACAGAGAGAACCAAACCCTGTCCTTGTGCTGGCTGTTGCTGTGCTCTCTCCTCCAGCCTGGGATCTCAGTGACATCTTTTCATCTTCACTTCCTGTGGTTTCTCTCCGTAGAAACGCGGCAGAGCTCTGCAGTGTGACTTGCAGGGCAGTTTGCTCTGGTGTTAACACTCTACGCAGAACAGCTTAGCAGTCACCTCGTAGTAGTGAGGACTCTTTGGAGAGGCCAGTGTACCCCTCTGCAGTGTTTGCAGGAGAGAAGGCGATCTGAGCTCTGGTAAGTTAACTTCCGAACTAAATTAATGCTGAGTCTTTACAGGGCAGAAATCCCAAACAAATAAAATGCTGTTTGAGCGTTAATCAAGCTAACTGCTACTACAGGCATTGCTGCTTTTTGGTTTGGTTTTTTTATAGCTGCAGTGCAAAAATACCTCCTATTGATGTTTCTCCAAATGTTTCCAAACTTCTGGTTACAGTAAAAACCCACTGTGCTTATGGGTTCGTTACAAATCCAGTAATGGAGCAGCCAGGCTCAGCTCTGGGGAGTAGTCCAGCAGACGAACTGGCTACCTCTGCTGTTAGCACAAAGAACTGTTGTGGGGTTTTGTTTTGGTTTTTTAATCCCCAAAACAAATCTGTGTTCTGGAAGAAATAAGAGCCTTCCCCTCACAAAAATAAACCCAAACAAAACTCCAACAAAACACCTCTGGGGAAGCAAAGTGGAGTTTGGAATTTGGTCTGCCTCCATGCTTTTTAAATGGTAGTAAAGGGTACATTATTGTGAGAGATGAAAGGGGCTGTATGCTTCTACAGATCTTGGGACGACGTACGTGCTGTTTAGGAAAATGCTCTCGGTTTGTTTTGGAGCTGTTGCCCGAGAGTGTCTGTGGATGCCCTTGCTGTGCTTGTCTCCTGAGGGGCAGTAGGACATCGGTCTCCTTCACCTGTCCTGCCCCTTTAATGATTTTTCAGGCCCCTGCCTTATCTTTCCCCAGTTTAAACATTGTATTTGGAATCTAGAAAAGACATGTTTGGTGGCTCTTGCTCTGGTAGAACTCTGAGATAAAAATTATTTCAAGTCTTACACTGCTTAAAATTATGGCTTAGCTGTGCCCGTTTGGGTTCACGATCCTTTGTGTGTACAAACCCTTTTCTCTTGGGTGAAAGGCTCACGTAAGCAGGTATGTATGCTTGCCTACCTAAAGTGAAAACGTGCTTGTTTTTTCTTTTTTTTTTTCCTTTCTAATCTTCCATTTATCACCTCGGATGCTTTTGACTTCATTAGATAAACAACTATTGGGAGGAAGTGTGATTTCAGAGTTTCCATTGGAAAGTACCCAACGACCTTTGTGGTTTTGTGCTTTCAGTGGCTCAGCTTCAGAAACGTGATGAATATTGTAGCTGGGTTTAATTTCTCCACTGCCTGTAAGGGCTTTAGTTTAGGTGTTTGTTTGGTTTAGTTACTCAGCTTTCTTTTACATCTGATGGAGAGCAGTCCTGCTCGGATTTTTGCCACCACTTTTATTTTATCCTGGGAAGTCTGCGCCATCTGTCACAGTTGTTGTTTAAGGACGGGATAACACCATCACACATCGCTCAGCGATGACACAGGAATTCTGGTGGGGCTTAGGAGTGGGAAATGAGTTCCAGAACCTCCAAGGGTGTATCACTGCTGAGGTTCTGTGCTGCTTCAATTGCTAGCCCATCCTCAGCGAGAGCTACAGCCTTCTGGGTGATTTTTTTGGCAGGGATGGGGGGAATTTTTGCCTGTTATTTCGTCACCTTGTGATGATCTTGTCACCTTGTTATTTCGTCATCACCTTGTGATGATCTTAATGCCTGTTAATGATTTCTTTCTCCCTTACAGCAACACTGATTTCCACCTAAACACACCAAGCACAGACCTCTGAAGAGACTTCCCCAGGCTTAACACCGCTCCGTTGGGCAGCTTTAGCTCTTACCCACTTGAGATGAAGTGAAAGTCAAGAACCTCCTGAGGTAAGGGATGGCTTAAGACTTTTATCTCATGTTGGACATCCCTACACTCCAGCAGAAATCATGGCAGATATTTCCTGCACTGAAGGAGTCTCCAATGAGACAACTGGCAACGCCAGTTCCGAATTCAGTTTGGATGCAGACTTCCAGTACTCCTTGTTTCCTGTCATCTACAGCATCGTGTTTGTGCTGGGACTGATGGAAAACATCTTAGCTCTGTACCTCCTGTGCTGCAGAGTAAAGCACATGTCTCATTCCTACGTGTACATGGTTAATCTGGCTCTGGCAGACACCTTGTTTGTTTGTGTGTTGCCTTTTAAAATCCATTACCACCTGAATGGGAACAACTGGATCTTTGGGGACATGTCTTGTAGGGTAACTGGGACTTTCTATTACATCAACATCTACCTAAGCATCGCCTTCTTCACCTGCATTTGTATCGATCGTTACGTTGCGGTGCTGCACCCCTTCACATACATCCAGATAAAAGTCACCCATTACGTGCTGGTGGTCGCAGTTCTTTGGGTGGTCGCTCTAAGTATCGCGGTTCCACTTATCCTTGGAGGTCCCCTCCACAACTGTGGCATGAGGAACACGACAGCGTGTTTTGAGAACTTCGCTGTGAGCAGCTGGACTTATCGCATGGCACCTTACAACATCCTGGCCTTAGTTTTTGGGTTTGTGATCCCATTTTCCATCATTCTGATCAGCTACCCTCTCATTGCGAAGAGGATCTCCCAGATCAAACGCAGCGTTCGCAAGAGGAAGGCCCTGAGCACCATCTACATCATCTTGGTCATTTGTACGTTGTGCTTTCTCCCATATCATCTCACACACCTCCTTCATTTCTTAATGAGAATCCAGGTCATCCAAAATGAGTCGTTTACCAAACTGATCTACAAAATGCGAAGGGTCACCTTAGCCCTCGTGAGTTTCAACTGTTGCCTTAACCCACTGCTCTACTACTACACCTCCTCCAGCAAGCAGTGGCTCTGCAACTTCAGGCTCAGGTTCCGGTCTCAGGTGGTGTACACTGTCTGTGACCAGAAACTGGACAAATTCTCCTACGTTTATAAACTGCAGCAGAGGCCTGGAGAGAAGCAACACCCAGATGGAATCAACTGATCTACTTAAAGTTTGTATTCATCTTCCTCTTTCTACAAACCCAAACCTCTGAAACCTACCATTCTTTCATGCAGTGGCTGTTACTTCAAGGCACCACTGGAGGGACGTGCCGATGGCTATTGCTATTTCTGAGTCAGCCAGGTCAGCACTCGGGGGAGCTGTACGCTCTGACACCTGCTGTGTTTGTGCACGTTGATGTTTTGGGCTCCGTGGCAGAACACGGGGCTCTCTTCTGGAAGGTGGCGAAGCCCAGGAAAGGGTTACTCGAAGGACACCAGCCTCCTCACTCAGGGACACCAAGGTGGAAGGGGCAGTCCTGCTTGGCTTTTCCCTAGTTTGGAGGGATCCTGTGTTTTCTCCCTGGGGGCACACTGCAGCCAGCTGGGTTCAGAAGCTGCCTCCTGCCTGCATTCCACAGCCAAATAAGGGCTTCTTCTCCCTCCTTGCGCATCAATGGATTGGCTTCCCGAGCAGGACTTCAGGCCAGGGTTTCCAGCAGTGCATGCCTGCGGATTCAAGCTGGACAGCTATTAATGCAAGTTTAGAAGATGATAGATCCAAGTATTTATCAGCCAGTGAACCCTGGGCAGCACTGGTGGTGAATGAGCTCCTCTGGCCACGCAGACACTGGAGGAAGCTGCTGCAGGAGCCAGCACAACTCCTCCAAGTTCTCTTTTCAGTCATGTTTTGTGATGTAAACACAGTATCTGACCTGTTTCACCCCTTTCTTTTGTAATTAACAGAACCACACAGCTTCTGAGAACTGCTGAGTTTCCCATCCTGTGAAACATGAGACTCTGGAGATAATTTATCATTTGTGGGTTATCGGAGTCACCAGCAAACCACTGGCCTGGCTGACAAACCTGCTTCAAAGCCTACAGTTTACTTAAGAGGATGTGATTTTTTGGTAACAGATGCACAGACTCACTGTTCTGTTCCTTCCCACACCACACTGAAACTTCGAGCAAGAGCTGCCACGGACCTTAGGGGCGGGAAGGAGGGACTGGGATGATGGTGGCGGAATGGTGGGGGGAGATAAATGACCAGTTGTCGCTGTATGATGTCACTTCTCTTTGCACAACAACAGATGTTGCAGCTTCTGCTCATATTCAGCCACATTCTACTCTCTGGTTAAGGACGGGAGGTAAGAGATTTGGAAAACAAGCAGCTCGGGTTTAGGAGTATGTTGGCGTCATGTTTTATGGGAAAGAAAAACCGCATGATGACAGCAAGCAAGGGTCTTGAATTTGGGAGGCTGTATTGATCACTTGAAGCCAATCAATAAACCACTTCAGCAATGGGAGAGGCATGCAGGAAGCAAACCAAGAGCAGATCTGAATTTATTATAAGCGAGCTAAAGCTCTGTGATAGATGGTGTGTGGGCTGCAGTGTTACATTTGTTGGGCTGCACCTGACCTGGGTTAGTTATTGCCACGTGCTGAATCGTGTTGAATGAGACCGATTAGATGGGTCAGCCACTGACCTCTCCCTTCTCGTGTTTTGCACTTAGCTTGGAGAAATTTTTAAATATTTGTAAGACAATGTGCACAGCCTTTTCTAAAATATTGCAAATAATGATTCCTGTGTTCCTCTGCTTCACTGGGCTCAGTAAGACAAGTGCAAATCCATGCACTTCTAAAATGGGGATGAGAGCCTCCGCGGGACAATTAGGACAAGTTCATCTTTAACCTTTCATGAGATGGCTATTTCTGTCCCATTTATAGGCTACAGAAAAACCTCCCAGCACTGGAGGGCCTGTTCTTTCCACCTAAGCACAACTTTTATGTTCTGGACAAAGGAAGCAAAAATGTTACTTGCGACTCCATCCAGGAGCCCTGCTTTCCTGCAGCCTTGTCAGCTGTCACTGACACTGTAAAAAGTCACTCTGCTGGGTAATTAGCACATTTAGGGCTTTACACTCTTGCCTCCATTATATTTATACTAACATTTTAATTGTGAAGCTTTGAAAGCTCCTTGCTTCTCCCAGCATTGCTGAGGTTGTAAGAGGAATGAGCTGTGGGAGGGCAAGAATGCTGAATATCTTTTCCATTACTGCAAAAGCAACTCAAAGCTTGTTCCTGAGCACTCCAGAACCTGGCTGCAATGACTCCCTGGACAGATTTCCCACGGGGAAGAGTGCAGTTCTGCTGAGCGGTGTTCACCGGCACTGCAGTAACTGGACAAACACTGTAATGCCTTTATTAAAACAAAACCAGGAAAAAAACCACTGACCATGTAAACAAAGAGAACCTGCTGTGCCTGTGGCGCCGCTGCTCAGGCCGTACTTGGTGGCAGTCCTTTCTTCAGAAGGGCCGTGAGATAGCTGCCCAGTTCTTCATCCTAGAGAGAATAAAGAGAATCAGGATGAACAATTTTCTACTCAGCTTTCTCATTTGGGGCAGTAAGTTCAATTTTTGGACCCAGCAAAGTCGAATGTGAGCAGCATTCGAACATGGAACCCAGTCCCGTTCACACAAATGTATTTCTGGGTGTTCTTTCCAAATACCCGTGTAAAACTCCCGTTTGTCAAAGGAGTGTCTGGACATGAGGTGTCTCTTTTGAGGAAAATGACCCATTTTCTTGAAAGCAAAGAATAAAGAACCATTGATTCTATATTTTTGTTCTTGCTTTATCCTCAAGAAGCCATTTCCTTGCCATAAAGAAGGCATTTAAAAATACAGCCATACAAAATATGCTTTTGAAGGGAAAAAACCATAATGACTACGTCTAACCTTAGCACAATATTTCGTGTCCGCCAGCTTTACACCTAAGAAATACAATATAAAATACCTCCCCACCCTGTATGGCAATGGTGATACAGCTGAGAATTTGAAGCTGGATACTGCAGAGTCCTCTGAACACAGACATAACTGTAATTAAGTGTAGTTGTGTTAAGTGCAATTACTGCAGATCGGTTGCCTTGAGTTCAGTGCTCCCAGAGAACACTGGCTCAGTAGGGATCCTGTAAAAGGATTTGTGCTAAACCTAAAATGGTAAAGAAAATGGCAGCAGGTCACCTCATCTTCTTCCAGCCAAATTACTTGGAAGAAAAAGGTGATGAAGACCCTTGCAGTAGCAACCCCTGTTGTGGGACAGGCTGGGACCGTACGGAGTGAAGATCAGAGCTGCTTGCACAGTAGGTCTTCAAGCATTCCTACCTGGTAGGTCCAGGATACAAGCAGAACTTTGGTTCCTTGGTCCTCTGAGTGTGCTGTGGCCTGGATGAGAATGGACTCTACAGTTATGGAACCATCAGGGAGATGCTGCACCGAATAATCCTTCAGGACCCTGGTAAGAAAGAAGACGTACGATTTATTCTGGATGGAGACACACGCGTAATGCTCTGCGGCTGGTCTGGAAGGCCAGAAAGGAGAGGGCACTTCCGCTATCTGTATTAAGAAGGATAAGCTCAAGTCCATCCTTAGGGGGGAAGAGAAACCAAAACCACAGCAAAGACTGGACTTACCCTTTGAGGTGGTTGTAGACACGAAGCACTGTCTCGTGTTCTTTCCGCGGATCTTGGATGTGAACACGGCAGGTGAAACGCAGCTGATGTTCTGCAAGGCCCAGCTCCTTCAGAGCCTGCTCAGGAGAAACCAGGCGGAAGCTCTGCAGAGGAAAAGGACAAATCCACCATAAACTAGTTCTTTCTGTTTTCTCGAGTTCTGTTCCTCTGGCCAGCTGCACGCAGGTCTGTGTTCATCGCTGCCAAACACCACCAGGTGAGATCACTCCCTTTCAATCTCTGCAACATCTCAGCACGTTTCAGTTCCCCCAGGAAGCAGTAACCACTGGTCTCAAGTGTGTGATGGACAGCAAAGGTACAGGTAAGGCGGTTGCAAAACATCCCCCTAAATAATCACACCATGGGACTCGGGCTGCTTATCTTTATGTTGTTCCTTGTTCACCCACAACTCATGACTGAATGACGACAACACACTCAGAGGACACAAGACAAACATAAGATCTTTTTTTACTTACGTTGTCCTTCATAATTAACGTGCCGTGCATTAGCTGTGGCTTCTTGACATCTGGTAAGAGACCTAAACCAAGGCCAACAGAAGAGAAAGACAACATGGTGAACGATGATGTCTTTCCTTTTCAAACAAGACAACTGCTACAGGAACTGATAGATTGGATTTCTGAGTCCCTGCTGAGGAGACTTAAGAGACAAGATTTTATATCTGTTCTGTCTGTTGAAGCACATGGTGCTTAAATCAGAACTCCAGCCACACAAGAAACCATGCCTAGTACTAACAGAACAGCTGCCTCTCTTCCCATATCACCCCCTCATTTGAGAAGTTTTAGATTTTTCTTGACTGGAATTGGTTTTAGAAACCAAAACTTTCACAGACCTAGCTAGTAAAAGCACCCACGGATTTTGTTCCCACAGTGAATGGGCAATGTGTAGCAAACATGGTAGTGTGTGTGTATCTGGTTTTAAACATTACTGAATCCACACTGAGAGCACAGTAGCTGCTTGACTTCATAGGAAGCCCTCTCAGCCACTAAATGCTGGTAAAACCCGACTGCTCCAAGGCACCATTGCTACAAGTGGCCCTGCTAGACCCTTTCCACCTAACATAAATACCATGCAACACGGTGGCAGGGTCACAAAGATTAAATTCTGGGTTGAAAACGTGTCACCTATTGCTGTTTCTCTCTTCAGGAGTCCCAGGGATATGTCCACAGGAATGCTGGGGTTGGTGAATATCGTTGTGGTCTCCCCATTTGCAGGCATGTAGCAGCTGACATCTGGAAGGTGAACAGCCCGTGTCAGGGGGATTGCTGCCGCACCACTGCCAAACCCACACTCGTTTCACCCGCAAACATCCCTGGAGTGGACAGTGCTGTGGTTCTGGCAGAAGCCAAAAGGTAACAGACTGGAACAAAACTGCCTGCAGGTGTACCCTGCCTGCCTTGGCTTCTTTTAGGAGTTTAAAGAAATACAAATTCCGTAAGGGCTGGACTATAACAATGCAAAAATAACCAAACTATTTCAAGTCCAAATGGGCATTAAAATTAAATGGTCTTAACACGTTAAGTAAGATGCGTTACTGAGGGTGGCTGGTTCTGTGCTGAGGGCCAGTGGCCAAGTATGTGAACCTCAGCGCCCGCCCTCTACTGCGATTCCAGCAACTGTACTTACGGAATTCCTGCTCTATTTTCTGCTTCAGGAACTCCATTTTCTTTGCTTCTCCGTGGACCAGAAGAACATTTCGTGGCTCAGCCTGGCGTATCAGCTGCATTATTCCCTTGGCGTCCGCGTGGGCGCTGAAGGACATGTACTCCACCTGCATCTTTACCTCCAGCTGTGGAGGAGCAGAAGGCACAGGTTTTGTGAATGAGGAACTGCTGTGGCTCCCTGCAGCTTGCACCCTGCACGCCCAGCCCCAGACTCCTCTGCATCTCGTTTCAAGGAGGAAGCAGAACACCCAAAATGCTCCTTGGGTATTTTCAATGGTGCACATGGCTTATTGCCGTTACAGGTATGTAGTGTCTAAATAGCACTGAAGTTCTGAAGAACTTCCCCCAGATGATCCTTCTTGAAAACAAAACTTACTATTTGTCTTCCTTCCATTTCCAGCTTGCGCTGTCCACTCAGAATCTTATGGCCTACGGTTCCCTGCACACAGTAGCCAGGCATGATGACCTGAGAAGGAAATCCAGACAAATCTGCAAGCTCTGCCCACGGACTGTGCAGAGCATCACCACTGTTAACAAAACCAGCCACAGATACATAATTGTTCTTCCCACCCTCCATCCTGCACTGGAAAGCTGCTTGCTTTGTTACATGCACAGAAACGAAATCAGAAAGCAAACAGCTGAAATGTGTAGATCACTACATAAGAATTAACACCAGTTACAAATGTCTTTGAAGCAGCCTCCAATCAGTGAGAGTGCTTCTGAAAACAAAATCTCCCGCAACCTCCCGTGTGAGACACGTACCTCCTCTGCTTGCCCCGTCACACAGCCCAGAAAATGCAGAGCGTGAAAGAGCTCTGCCCTGGCTTGGGTCACTAGAGGACTCGTGTGGTTTTAACCCGAGATGCTCAGGAAAAGCTTTCCTGCAGATGTTGTTGTTATGACTGTATCAGTGCCACTGACACATGAACACAAAACATTGCCCAGGACACAGAATTACTTACCATGTTCTTTTCATTCCCTGCCCATTTCTTGAAGATTTGAAGGGACTGTCCCGCATGAAGCATACCAGGGGTTGCAAACACAACCTAGAATTCAAAGACTCACCGTAAAAAACTTTGAACGTTACAAGTACCCTAAAATTGTGGAGAGGATCCACACAACAGCACACGTGCTACATCAAAGCTCCACTGGGGATTTTTGCTATTTTGTTTTTCCCACCTTGTCTAATGTTCACATAAGTGAGCATAATGTCTGATCAAAGCTTTGAACAGATTTGTAACGGTACTCTCATGCTCAACAGCTTCCTCTTGTTGTAGCTACTGCCCATTAAGCCAGTCAGAAATAAAAGCAGCAATAAGAGATTGTGTTGTAAAGGATCTGTCTTCTGACAAGTCAGAGAATATACTGAAAAATTTTATGGTGTGAATCAGGTCCAGAGGTATAGATTACATGAACATGAAATCATTTTTTTTTTCCTTCAGGCATTTTACCATTACTGAAATAAACACAGATCTTTAACTGTTACATGGTGTCCCGGTTTAAGCTAAACAGAACCAATTCTGTTCAGTGATTTAACCGATTTTAGGCTGCTGTTAGTGAGGTAGAGGCTGCTCAGCATCTGCAGGTTGCCTGGTTGCCTCAGCCAGGAACTGAGTGATGCCAAAACAACTCCCTGACGCTGCGCACCTGCTCTGTCACCTCGTCACTGCCCACCTACCATGGGGCCCGGATTGTCTGCGAAGGCCCGATCAAACGCTTTGATGTGTTTGAATTCAAACATGTTCCTCTGCACAAATGTTTTCCGAATCTTCTGATTAGTCCAGGTGATGAAGAGCTTGTAATAATGATTCGCCTTCTCCGTCAGTCCCGTGGAAAAATAAATTGGAGCCTTCAAATTCATTCTTTCCCTGTGGAAAGAAGTGTTCCTGAGACCTGTGAGGGCCAAACTGGGATCCTGGCTATCCACACTAAATGTCCACAAACCAACGTAGTCTCCGAAAACTTTTTTGTGCATATCCTACTATCAACGAGCACAAATCAGTATTATGACAATGTTACGTCAACCGTGCATTAACGTACTCCAAGGTGGGCTTTAGCCCAGTTCTCCTTCTCACCCAGTACTGCCAGCTTCCTTCTATCACAAATATTAATCATTCTGCTATAATTAACATTTCCACACAACGCTTATATGTAAGTTTAGTACTTGTTCATCCCTCCTCCCACTCCTTTATAGTGAGGGAAAGACACAACCAATTTTTTTAAAGGACAGTTGATTCTGAGTGTTTGGGGAGCAGTGGAGAAGGACTGGCTAAGAAAATGGTTAGTTTGATGCTCAGAGTCAGGAATAATGGAAAATATAAGGAAAGAAGCAATTCCACAACTGTCAGCATGGGCTGACATGCAGAAGAGTACTAATGAGAACACTTGTACTAAACAGACATGAAAAAAATCAGAGAAACCTGCCAGGACAACGTGAAGAGGACAAAAAGGAGGTGGTAGATGCACAGAAAAGGCTGCACTCACCAAAAGGTTTCCAATAAAATGCAAAGTTCCTGGGCACGTCCAAGGGCAAAAACGGGGATCAGAACCTGCAATTGAGATATAATTCAGAGTCTGAGAAATCCAACCAGCACGTAAATTGAAGCATTTCATATTCTGCCTTTTCAAGTGCAGATGGAGGAATATAAAAATGGCTTCAGTTTCAGGCACTGGTCATACACAGGTACCGGAGCTCGTTAACAGTCACACAGCACTATGGAGCCAACAAGAGCTGCAGGGAGGGAACACCATTAATTGTTCAAACACCGTACCTTCCCTCCTCTTTCCACAGTCTCATGAACCTTCTTCAAGAAGTCTCTTTCTCTGCAGCGTTTAGAATCTCTGATAGTCGTGGCATAGGTGGATTCACTTATTAATAAATCTGGGCGACACTTATCAATCCAGGCAGCACTAAACCAAAAGGTAATTTAAAAAAAAAAAAGAAAAGGATCAAACCAGTCAAATTAGGAGATGGTATCTAGCATTTCTGATCTGCAGGTCTCAAAGGTGGGTGGAGAATGTCACTGTCTCCATTTGCAGGCAGGAAAACAGGTACAGAGATGGGCTCGCCCAACGTCACCCCAGGAGTTCTGCAGCAGCATCAGGGCTCCTTTCTCTGCAGTCTGTGCTTTTTTTAAATGCATCCAGCTCAGAACACAAACTACACACTTTGAAAAGCAGTTCTGCAGCCTATTATTTACATGCATTAAAATCTTATTATAAGTAACACAAATATTATAAATCTCTCCTATATGCCAGTAAAAATTAACATTGAAGTTTGTGATTTAGGAAAGTATATTTAGAAGATATGATGACAATAAAACACCTCAGACATTTAAGTCCAATTATTACATAACTTTAAAAATAGATTAATATGAGTATCCAGAAGAAGATTACATTAAAGTCTATCTGGAACAATCACTGTAAGTTTATTCATTCTCATAATTCAAAACTGCATTTATCTGTCCAGCACAGACATGGTTAAACATTCCAGTCTTCTAAGGAAGAATCAATGCTGATAAGCCCCTGGTATTAACAGAAGCTGCGCTAAAGTCTTCCTCTCAGAAATATAAATAATTCATAGAAACTCAGCTTCCCACTTACCCTAAATGTCTGTCTGGCGTCATGTTATAATCCCCCTAACGGAAGAGGAGAAATCCATTAACACCCTCAAGGTAACGGGACAGGCCATTAAAAGGAGGTGGAGGCAGGGGTAAACATCGCGGCGCAGGACTCACCGTGTACACAACCGACTCGCATCCAACCTTAATCTGGAACATGGCTGCTCCCAGCACATGCCCTGCATAGTACGCCTTGATCTCCAGCTCCTCATCCACCTGTACCGACAAGCATTTAAAATAAAACCGAACCAAAACTAACATTGTTCTGCCAACAATCCAGTTGGTCTGATTCAAGGGTATGCAGAAACAATCGTTCACCTGAACTGTCTGGTGAAGATGCACGGCAACCACTTTCTTCATACAGTCTTTAATCATTTGGGAAGTGAAGAAGTTAAGTTCTCCTTTTTTATCCACAGTTATTTTCCTGTAATCCTCCAGGAGGATGGGGCAGATGGCCTTGGTAGGATGCGTCATGTAAATGGGCCCATCATAACCGACCATTTCACTGAAATAAGGTAAAGCTCCACAATGGTCCAAATGAAAGTGGCTGCAAAAAGATATAAACAGGAGTTTGCCTTGCCTGGTTCTCAGACCTCACTTCAGATTTTCAAAGCACTGCGTGACACAGAGGAACTAGCCAAAAGAGAAATGAGGAACTCAGAATGCGTTTGGGTTGCTAGCGACAGTACCCAAAAAGCTCTCCTGTTTGAGCTCTGACAAGGAAAGAAGCTTCCTCACCTGATGATCACGCAGTCGAGGAAGTCGGTCAGCCTTCCGTTCTGCGTGATGTACGAAAAGTCAGGAAAACGTCTCTGCAAACACATGAGAAAACGGGCTGTCCATTGGGCAACAGAACCAGTTAACGCCACGTGACCAACCCAACAAACCAACGGTGCAAATGACCTAAAACAGCGGAAACGTGCCACAATCGACCTTGAGTCACAGCTGCTGTAAGGCAGCAGGCAGCACCGGCGCCAGGAATGTTCACGGGAAGGCAAGATTTTGGAAGGAAAAGAGTAGTTTATTCTCTGCCAGAATCCAGCTCCAGCAGTGGCGGACACACGTGCCCCACAGCGCACACCCAGCTGGTCTTACCCCTACGTCACGTAAGATGAGGCGGGCGACCTTCACATAAAAGGGAACAGAGCAGAACAACAGGAGCCTTGCTGGGAAAGGCTGGGCAGAGGCACCTTGAAAGCATCTCTACACAACATCCAGGCTCCTCCACCGTACTCACGTCATCGTTGTAGCCCATGTGCATCCCACAGTCAAGCATCACGTTCTTCCCGGCAATAGACACGAGGATACAGCTGCGTCCCACATCCTGGCCAGCTCCTGGACCCGAGCAAAAGGAACAAAAGTCAGTCATGACTGTGGATTCCTACAATCGCTTCAAAAGAGAAACGTTTAAAGGTCTGCACAAACTTCCTAGTGTTTCTGATGCAGGAAAAGGCTACATCTTCTTCCAAGAAAGTCGGTCTGTTAGAGGGCAGGCAAATGTGAACTGACTTACCCCATTCGCTGAGCTTAGGAGCTGCCAGCTGCAAAGCTGCGGCAAATGCAGCCCCGCATCCAAACCCCTAAGCAGTTCAGATGCAGGGCACATCCTCTGCCCTCTCAGCACACAAACGTGTCTCTACAGTTTCTACGCAGCCCATAAAAAAAAGAGAAAAATTTGCTTCCCGTGGACCTTCAGCACCGTTAACTACTACCTCTATCTACATTGTATGATACTACAACAATTTTATCAGGATGTATTAATAAATCTTGTAAAATCAAGCTAGAGTTATGGAGCTGTTTGAGTCTTGCTTAAAAGACAAAAGGAAGGCAGTGACACACTGACACAAACCAAGTGAGGACGCTGAGCCATTGCAGCGCAGCACCACGACTGGTTTCTGTGGTGCAGGCAGGCACGTCCGTCCCCAGCAGTCTAACACACAGTGCTATGAATTCTGAATTCCAAAGTTTTTCAGTGTTTTCAGTTCAGGCCAATTTTAGATTGGACTTACCCAAGGGCGTGACTTTTATTTCAGGCATTTTAACAAACTCTAAATCTCAAACTGCCTGGCAAAGTCTTCCAGAAACAGCCTAATGGAGGCCCCCAAAAGACGACGCAGCCACTTTCGCAGCTG
>NW_009707769.1:0-471 GCF_000703405.1 Apaloderma vittatum | reverse complement strand
AGCCCTTCCTTCAGCAATTTGTATACCCTCCCCTTCCACCTGAGTCTGCCCAGCAGATCCCTGGTTAACCATGCAGGTCTCCAGGATCTCTCTCCTGATTTCCTGCCTGCGGGGATGCACTGATCCTGAGCCTGGAAGAATTGCTCCTTGAATACTGACCAACTCTCTTCGGCCCCTTTACCTTCCAGTTCCCTGTCCCATGGGGTTTCCCCTAACAATTGCTTGAAAAGGCCAAATTTGGCCCTGCTGAAGTTCAGAGTACTAATCCTGCTTGGTATTCTCTTCCTGCTGCACAAGATCCTGAATTCTACAATCTCATCGTCGCTGCAGCCAAGGTTGCTCTCAACCTTCACTACTTCAACAAGACCTTCCTTGTTGGTGAGCACAAGGTCCAGCAGTGCTCCTCTCCTGGTTGGCTCCTTCACTATTTACAGCAAGAAGTTATCATCGATGCGCTGGAGGAACCTCCTG
>NW_009707768.1:9747-20302 GCF_000703405.1 Apaloderma vittatum | reverse complement strand
GACCTTGGTGTTATCAGCATCATGCTCTAAACGAGTTAGCTAAGTTTAATATTGAGTATGCTTAGCAGTTTTCCTAAATCCTAAAAGAAAGTCATCAGGTGTGACAAGAAAGCTAATGCTCATGAATTGTATGTATTGAGCTGGTGACATGAACCTGCCTGGAGAAAATAACTGCCACAAACCCCTGTCAGTGGAGGATGCACCTACATCAGCAAGGATGTTAGTTGGTCAGCTCCCGTCACAGATCTCTTGGCCACAGGGCAAAGACTTTTTGTTTTGACACAAGACATGGAGAGAGCCAAAGATCCATGCATGCTTGTGCAAGGTCTGCTGTGTTTGAGAATGTGTGCTACTGTAGTGAGGAACTGGAAGTACGCAAACCCGGACTGCAGACACTACAGTTCCAGTATGATTTTCTAAGGTATGTGCAGAGTAACCACATAACTGACACCATGTACTACATTTCAGGTTATTTCACTGACTGACTCTCACAACTGGAGACTAAAGAAGTCTAAACTTACAATCAAAGTGTAGATCTGCTAAAGATCTTATTTATTTTAGGAGTGTTTTGAAATATCTTCACATGAAAATAATATTAACTTATTAATATTTTTTCTCTACCGTTAATTTATGGTTTGAAAAGTTTTATATGCAGTAAATCTGAACTCTTTATCCAGACAACTCCACAGCTCTCTTTTGCTGACTGATGCCCAAACAAAGTAGTTACATAGTTTTATTTGAAGCTTCAAGCATATAAAAAACCTCACTGCTCTATAACCTTCTATCTAGCGAAGATAAAACTTGGTAAAAGATCATGGAATATTGAAGTCCTACAGCTAACTTAATCACAAGCTGGGCAAGACTTACAGAAGTTGACTTAAAGGAGCTCTATTTCTACTAATATGTACTCATTAGTAATTTTATCTCCTAAGGCTTGTGTAAGTGCATTTTGGGACAACTTCTGATGGTTTTGTAATTAAACTTCACCTTTGTTACACCACAAACCATACCACATTCCAAATTCTTACAGCAAAGCCTATCCACATCAGTGAGACTTATTTCATCTTAATGAAAATGGAAATATCACGTCGATCAAGTAACTCTGCAAGTCATTTTACTTCTTATGAAAATGCAGTAGATCCAATTTTAATAGGAGTCAAAATCCTACTGTCTTAAGATTGCTTTGAAAATAACTTGAAGTTTCTGGATAACATGAGTTTAATGAAAAAGATTACATCTCAGTGCACGAGTAAGCTTATCAAATTTACATAGTCACAGTGTAGTCCAGGATTCCAAATTATTCCCAACAAAATTCAAGATACTAGAGTTCACAACGGTTACCCTTCTTGACAAAAACAGACACAGCAATGGCTATTTTTTTAGTACACAGGGTAAAGAGATCCATCAGTGTTTGGGGCCCCTCCATCAGTGAAGAGGTTCAGGACAGAGCTACAGAGAAACTTCCTCTTCTGACTTTTCTTTTTCAGAGCCCCCTTCCATTGTACACACTGTCAGCCTTTTAGTAAAACAGTGGGGAATCCTCTACCACACGTACAGCTTTTACCTGCTAGAGTAGAGCATAGGTTGATCACGCTGATAATGCTCATCTGCATTCAAGGAAGAAGAAGAAATTGTGGTTGCCAAGGAAGCTGCTTCAAACAGAGATGGAGTGCTTGGCACTAGATCTGGCTGATGGCGTGAACCTAGTACTTCATAGATAAAAATAAATAACATTAACAAATTTCATTTCAAATTAATCCAGGAATCTTTATGCAAGTGTAAGGAGTCAGGTAGTCCTCTCAACAGCTTCTTGAAGCAAAGACTGTAACTCTTCAAAAATACTCTGGGAACAATTAATTTCGCTTCAAAACACTTCATGTGACATGTTTTTTTAAAAGTCAGTGAAAAGAACAGCACTGGCTCTGGCCTTTATCCACTAAGCAGGCTGAGTAATTTTTTTAGGATTCCCTGAAACCCAGAAGATTAATAACATACTATAACCTTGATTCTGACTTCCTCCTTCTCTTGAAGGTCCACTCTGTCAAATACAGTTAGCAACTCTCTCCATGAGAATAACCTGACTCTGAAGTTTTGAAAGATCAGCGAGACAGGAGTCTTTCTAGATATAGGGCTTCTAGAGCTTATACTAAGTTCCTTTAAAAACATTGTTTAGGCTGCTGATTGGAAAGAAGTTACCTTCCTCATCAAGGCTGGCACAGCTTTGTCCTTCAGCAAGAATGCCATGCCTTTCATCCTTCCACTCCCGGCTAACAGCACACACTATCTCTTGTGACGCTGCCTTCAGGGCTGTGATGGAATTGCACCGTTTCTTTGAAGGTGAAGACTTTAAAGCTGCATTACCAAATAGACATAGGTGTTGAGTGGTGTCATTTTATTCCCTTGTACATCTTTAATAGCATATAGAAAAGCAAGCTCTATATAAAGCTATATTCTGAATACGGATGAAGAACACATCCAATGCAAACCGACTTATTAAATGTTATATTCAAACTAGAGCCAAAGGTATTGTTATTTCATCTTTGAGTGAAGTACTTTTGTCTTTTCAGGGGTTTCCTACTACTTATAGGACAAAAAACCACTAACTTTGACATCATTAAGGTAAAAATATCCTATGAAGTATCAACACATGTAATAAAAGACAGAACAGTACAGAAAAAAAACCAAAAGACAGGAAAATTCAAAAGGCATTTGGAGTATTCTGAGAGGTTATGATCATTTCCTGGAGCCAAGAACTATTGATATATAATAATGAATGTGCTACAGTAGAATTTCCACTTCAGTGGCATGTGTTAAACATCTTTCAGTAAAAGAAACACTTTCAAAACAGTGACAGCTTGCACATTTAGGTATGATCACCTCCTTTATAATTCTTAGCAGGGCCTGCCAACTTAACATGGCATTTTGGGTGAAACTCTAGGGTCTGACCATTGCTACTACTTCTGAACCATGACACCCCTAATTTGTAGTTCTTCTCCAGAAGGATGCCAGCCAGTTCGCTTAGTGTTTTTCAGTTGCTAGCTGCTGACCTCCATGCATTTGCTGCAAGGTTACTTCAGCTGCTCTCCAATAGTTCATACTGTGCTGTACCACAAAATTCAAATTAAAAGCATCCCAGACACTTAGCTAAAGACTGAAGAAGAGAATCAGATGTGTAGCTCCAAGACATTGTTAAAAAATAACACAGGAGATAGCTGCTGAGCTAGCTTCTGCCCAAGGCTGAATGTGCTTATTATGTTTTTATTGTTTTTTATGAAGGACTGCTTTGTGTGCTAGGGGAAGAAGCACAAATTCATAATAGGCCTTAAGATTTCAAACAGAAATGTCTAACTTCAGTTTTAGAAACAATGTTCCTTAAGACAGGAACAATTCCCATTTGTTATTTTATGGAAGACTGATAATGCATTTTAACCATTAATCTGTATAAAAGTAGATTAATAACCTTGTACGGAGAGCAGATCAATAAGAGTGTGATATTAAGACAGGTTAATAGCCTGGAAAAATGAGACAGACAAATAAAGATTAGATAGAAAATTAGTCATGATGTCCTTAATTGTACATTGTAGCTTTCAGATACAGAACGGGTTGTGTCTTGTGCTGACACAGATACAGAAGGCAGAATTAGAGAGAACTGAAAATAGACTCAAATGTTCAGGAAACAAATCTAGTTGCATGAGACATTTATTTTGTCCAACAGACAGAAAGATCAAGTTGTCTATTCCTTACTCTCTATCAGCGCAGAGGAGTTCCTTTGAATATTGTCTCAGATAACAGAGCTTCCACCAGTTCTCTTGGCAAAATTATTCCAGGGTTTAAGAGATTTGAGTCTCAGGAGGCTCCTTCCTCCTTTCAGCTGAATTTTGTCATATCACATCAGGACCTTTTATTTTAATATTAACCAATTTGTTTCTGAAGGGTTTAACATTTAACACCTTAAGTTGTTAATTTGTGTTAGTATTTGTAATCATTCTTGTTTGTCCTGGGTTTAGCTAAAACCCAGTCCTATTTAGTGATTTTTACTTTCCAGTTTAGTCTCTTCTAAAAGGCTGCACTTTCTGAAGTCAGCAGCATGTTTTTGCAGACAGTGTCTGCTACTGGCAGTGATAACACCTGATGTTTACAGTTACTGCCTGGGACTGGGATGCAGAAAGGCTCTTGCTGATACTTATTCCTACAGTGACCAAGGCCACTCCTGGCTCTCGTGTGCCACGCTGGGGGTGCCGGGTAGTAAGAGGGGTCACAAGGAAGTAAAAGGTTGCACCTCTGGGAGGGTAATAGACAGGACAGGTGACCAACGAGAGTATTCCATCCCATATACATCATATTTAGTATAAATTGAGTGATCACGAGAGTTTCTGCCCTTTCCCTTCTTTCTTCTTCTTTGCTCCTTTTCTGCAACGGCCGGTGTCCAGGGAGGACTCCATCTGACCTCCTGCTTTTGATCTGGATTCTGAGTTCCCGAATCCAGCTCCCTGTATCCAGCTCCTGCTGCCGCTGAGCCTGGGGCTTTCCCAGTGCCTCCTGCTCTGCAGCATCAGTGGTGATTGCTATTTGGGGTAAGGAGTCGGGTTTGATATCGGGCTACTATCTATATTTCTATTATTGTTTCATTAAAGCTGTTCTAGTTTTTTTTCTTCTCTAACCCGAAAGTCTCTCTGCTTCATTCCCTTTTCCTTCCCATTTAGGGGGGAAGAGAGGGTTAGAGAGCATCTGTCCGTGTTAGTGGCCGGCCGAGCCCTTATCCACGACATTGTTTCACTTAGTTCTTGTTTAGTTCTGTTCCTCATTTGTATTTGGTTCTACCACTTCCCACATAGACTTGTTTCTCACTGCAGGTAACTAATAAAAACATTGAGAGACCAGCATAATACTGGACAAAAAGGTATTTACAAAACACCTTCTATCAATTTGATAAAACATCGCATGCTCAATACTACTTCTGTAGCATTTGAGCCAAGTGTCTATTCCACATTTTGACACTTAACTCCAAATGAGATACAGTTCCTCAAGTACAATTATCAAACAGCTAACTAGTATCAATTTTAGACTCTATAAACTACATAGTTCTAGCCAATTAATTTGTATTTGTCAAAAACTCTGCTTTATAAAATGCAATGAAACTCACAAAATACTGTTTCCCAGAGGCTAAGCAAAAATATCACTTCTTTCTTACCAGAAAGACCTCTTTCAGACCTAATCATGTATGTTCTAAACTGCCACATCTCTAACATCGGTTTTCACGGACAGGGTTAGAGTTTCACAAGCTCACTCCAAATAACTTGATTCCTTCCAAAAACAGCTGGATACTGTTTTTGCAATAAGTGATTATCATCAGACAAAATGCAGATTAACAAAGGCCAGCGCAGCCTGAAAAATACTGACTTCCAGCGGTAGAAATTTTAGTAAAAATAAAACCTGATCTTAACTTTTGATGGAAGAAGATTTTTAGAAGATGAGTCTCTAAACTTTGACTTTACTTTCTTTTCTTTTTTGTAATTGTGCCGTAAGAATATACTTATCACACATGGAGGAACTATATTTCAAGGTAGAGATGAATATAAGAATTTATGTTCAAGATGTGTATTCACGAATGATAGCTAATTTTCCCCCGTTAATTTTCAAAGTCAGGCTAAATTCAGCTAGTCTGAAAATAAATCCGTTACTTTAATACTTGCAAATTCTGCTATTTTACTTCAAAGCTGTACTCAGATTTTGATAAAACATCTATTTTGCTTTATGGGATTAAAGTAACATTAATTTGTTCTTTTGTTTGGAATCAAGAAACAAAATGGGACAGCTATTTCTCCAACATCTTTGCTGAAATCTAACTTCATATGCCTACATAGTAGTTACTTCAGCATTTGGACTCTCTAGAGGTGCAGTGCTGTGACGGAGTTAATTTTCTTTGTAGTAGCTCTATGGTGCTGTGCCTTAAATTTGTGACAAAAACACAGTGTTGACAGCACACCAGGGTTTTAGTTATTGCTGAGCAGTACTTATACAGCATCAGCACCTTCTCACACTGCCCTGCCAGTGAAGAGGCTGGGGGTGCACAAGAATTTGGGAAGGGATACAGCCAGGACAGCTGACCCTAGGTGACCAGAGGAATATCTCAGATCACATGATGCTATGCTCAGCAATAAAATATGAGATAAACAGGAGCAAGGAGGAAGCATACACAGTGAAGGCATTTGTTTTCCCCAGTAACCATTACACGTGATGAATCCCTGCTTTTCTGGAGATGGCTAAGCACGCGCCTGTTGATGGGTAGTGGATGAATTCCTTTACTTTCCCTATTAAACTATCTTTACATTAACCCAAGCTCACTTTTACCCTTTCAATTCTTTCCCCCATCCCATGGGCAGGGTGTGGGAATGACTGTCTGTATGGGACTCACCTGCCCACCAGGGTTAAACTACAACAGAAGAAGAACTCATTATGTAGCATCCATTTCTTATCCTCCATCCCCAACGCCCGAAGGTGATCTACAGATTTGAAGTTCTACTTCAACTTATAGAAATCAATTTTCTTTGAGAGAAGTGACAATCACTAGTCAAATTATTGCTCCAAGACTTAATCTCAAGCCTTTGGACAACTCTCAGTAGCAATGTCCCTGTGTAGAAACAGTGGGTTTCTCTTTGATTTTTTTCTTTCCTCTGTGTACTGGGTTTGCATGGCAAGGTTTTGGTAGTGGGGGGCTACAGAGGTGGCTTCTGTGAGAAGCTGTTAGAAGCTTCCCTCATGTCCAACAGAACCAATGTCAGCGAGCTCCAAGACAAACCCATTGCTGGGCAAGGCCAAGCCCATCAGTGATGGTGGTGGCACCTCTGTGAAAACGTAGAGAGAAGGGGAAAAAAATTGCTGCACAACAGCATCAAGAAGAGAACAGTAAGAATATGTGAGAGAGAATACTCCGCAGACACCAAGATCAGTGAAGAAGGAGGGGGAGGAGGTGCTCCAGGTGCCGGAGCAGAGATTCCCCTGCAGCCCCTACTGAAGACCGTGATGAGGTAGGCTGTCCCCATGCAACCCATGGAGGTCCACAATGGAGCAGATATCCACCCTGCAGCCCATGGAGGACCTAACAACAGAGCAGTTGAATGTGCCCTGAAGGAATCTGTGACCCTGTGGAGAGTCCATACTAGAGCAGGCTCCTGGCAGGACCTGTTACCTCATGGGGAGAGGATCCCATGCCAGGTTTGCTGTCAGGACTTGCTCACCCTGCGGGGGACCAACACTGGAGCAGTCTTTTCCTGAAGGACTGCACCCCACTGAAGGTACCCACATTGGAGCAGTTCATGAAGAACAGAAGTCTGTGGAAGGGCCCCATGTTGGAGAAGTTTGTGGAGGACTGTCTTTCATGGGAAGGACCCCATGCTGGAGCAGGGCACGAGTGTGAAGAAGAAGGAGTGGCTGAGACAAGGTGTGATGAACGCCCTTTCCTCATGCCTCTGCACTGCCTGGGTGGAGGAGGTTGAGAAATTGGAAGTGAAGTTGAAGCTAACAAGAAGGGAGGTGTGGTGGGAAGGTGTTTTGAGACTGAGTTTTATTTCTCATTACCATATTCTGATTTGATTGGTAATAAATTAAATTAATTTCCCTGAGTTAAGTCTGCTTTGCTCTTGATTTGTAACTGGTGAGTGTTTTCTCCCTGTACTCCCTGTACTTATCTCAATCCATGAGGGTTTTGTTATATTTTTTTCCCCTGTCCAGTTGAGGAGTGGGTAGAGTGGCTTGGTGGGCATCTGGCATCTATCCAAGGTCAACCCACATACCCTGTAAGTAACTAGCAGTGATATGTATCTTACACTTGAGAATTAATTAAAAGATTAACAAGTGAGAAATAGAGGGGAAAACTAAAAATAGGTGACGGTGACAAATACAAAAGACTTTATTAATTTCCAACTTCTGATTTTTTTTCCTTGATAAAGCACAGAAGATGGGAAGAAAGGAAGAATGCCTATCTTTTCAAATATGCTGGAGGTGGTATGTAAATCTTTACTTTTGCAAATTAAACACACTAAAATTAATGGTGGTATTCCTATAAATAACAGATGCAGGACTGGACACATCGTTAGATAATGAAAGTTATCTTTATATCAATGCTACCATAAGGGAAACTATTATACAAAAAATACATAGCAAAAAAATTTCTGTACTTCTAGTATTAGAGTACAATCCCATTAGCTCCAGTGAAGAAACTCAACTTCTAGCAATGTTAAGACCTACATGAAGCTGAAGAAAGGATTCTCTTATTGCCAACGCAGGAGTGTTCTAAAGTAAATATAATAAAAATATCTATCTAAAAGAGTGCAAGTCACAACTTTCTTACCTTGAACTTTCTTGAAAACTCTTGTACTCATAAACTTTAAAAATCTGTCTGCATAAAAACTTGGTCGGTGAACTGAAACAGTGTCCTACAAGATTTAAAAAGGTCTCAGTCACATTTTCCATAAGTAAATCACAAGTAAACTGTCAGGAGGAAGCTGAGTATCTCAGGTAAACTATATCATACATTTAAGCCACAATCAAGTGCATCTTAAAAAGTTTTTCCTTTTCCAAGGTTAATTCCTCAAGAACTTTATTTTAGATATTTCATTTATGAAATTATGATTTATGACTTACATGGCCATATTCTGCAAAAACTTCCTAGCATTCTAAGCAGTTTTTTTTCACATTGTGTACATTTTTCAGCTATAGAGTCATCAATGTCCTGCTAAGTGGCTGCTGTCTTGCTGAAGTCATAAAGACAAGCTGACCATTTTAGCTGCTTTTTGAAAGATCAACAAATAAAATCAGAGCATGTATTGGGAAATGGACCTAAAACATTTCAGCAACAGCCCAAACCACGTGGTGATGGTAGACTTCAAATATACCAGAGCTAGATCCTTCCTGGTCTACGTTCCATTAGCTTAAATATCAGCAGATAAAAAAATCCCTGTACTTACACCATCATAAACAAGAGCTTTCCAAGAATGTTCCAGCTTCTTCACTAATCTAAGCACATAAAAAAAAAAAAGGAATTGCTTTATAAAATGTAAGTAATGTCAGAATATCTTAATGAATAAAAGCTTGAAATTCAACTTACCTATAAGACTGGAGAATATCAATAATACCCATAAATAGAAGCAGCTTTTCTCCTTTATGGCTTTTAGCTGGAATACCTCCCATTCTGAGAGAAACAGTAAAAATGTAGTTAGATTATCCTTTAAGACATCTCTAGCCATCAGTTAGTAGGTGAACTGTACCTTTTAGCAAACCCAAATAAACAGGCACAACATTCAAGCTACATGCCACAGTGCAAAGTCAGTCAAATGCGGGTCACTTCACCCACAACTGATCTTAAATAGTAAACCTTAGGTATCTGGGTTTCAGTGGTACATATACATTATAAACAAAGAGTATTTTAGGATAGCTTTTAGATAGAATTGGAAATATTTAGATAATCTTAAAATTGGAAAAAAAGGTAGAAGTCAGTTTACTAGGAAAATAAATAATTTAGCCTAGCTAAAAGAGAGTTTTGTCACCTTATTGATCACATGTAACAAAACCGTAGAAAGCCTGCACATGATTCCAAGTCTGAAAAGATTGTCTTGTATACTTTTCACTAAAAATTAAATACGTGTTTTTCAAAAATTTCTTTACAGACAGATTAGAGGCAGAAAAGTATCAAGCTGAGAAGCCTGATGATCTGGATCTCCACTTGGTTCTGAGTATTTACTCTCAGTTATGACCTTAAAAGAACAAGCTGCTCATCCTAAGATCCTCTCTTCTATTCCAGCACCTAGAAAAAAGGTGTCTGTTGCTTTTAGAACCATAAACTGATATGCAGTTTTCAGTTTGTCAGCTTCTGTTGACATTGATGGATCCAGTACAAAATCAGAAGAGACTGAAGATGCAAGATATTCAATACCTACAAATATTTTTATATTTTTAACAGTTTCAGAAAAAAATACATACCCGAAACAGCTATCAAAGACACAGTTGAGTGTATATTCCCTATTCTGCCACTAAAGGACAGCAGTCCCCTTAGTCCCCTCCCCAAACAAAACAAGGCTACCATCTACTTGACTTTTTTTTTCTTTTTTTTTTTCTTTTTTTGGGTGGGGTTATTATTCCAGCCACAAAGGAAACCATGTCAGGACAAGCGGAGTTTAGATTACTCTAAAAGTCTGTTACTGTAAACTCCAGCTCAATTAACTAGTCAGACATTCAGAAGCGTTAAGTGGTTTACACAACTATATTCTCCCAGCTTTTTCTGGAAGCTATGACTGTTAATTCAATCTACTATAAGCAGTCATTGCTGCTGCATATCCATCCTCAGCCTCATGCTTGCGTGGCCTTACGATCATGGCAGAAGAATAATCTAGGGGTCTTTTTCTTAAGACTGAAGTTCATTTTCATCCACCTCAGTGAGGTCTGCCACACTAACAGTTACATCAGTATGAGAGAGGAGACAGTGCAAGGGGCTAACTGAGATGCTGCAGCAGGCTTTCAGTAGCGGTGCTAGACTGCTCAGGGTCTGGGCAGCACTAGA
>NW_009707768.1:0-9716 GCF_000703405.1 Apaloderma vittatum | reverse complement strand
GAAACAAGAGGGGGTTCCCCTACATAACCGCAGCAACTTTCTTGGGTAACCAATAAATTAGTTTTGGGTTTTGGTTCAAAAATAAAACAACAACAAAAAAAACCCTGAAACCAAAACCTGACATGACCCAAAACTGCCAGTGGAACACCTATGCCACCATTAAAGAGCATTCACCATCTTTGGTGCTAATTTGAGTAATGCTGTAAAACTTAAGTGAAATTCTGTTCTAATTTATATTCTACAGCTGTGAACATCTGGAAACTCTCTAAATGCTAAATATCATAATTCTCCCATTTGTTTGCTGTAGGTTTAACCACAGATTTCTATACCATTAGTTGTATTTATTCAAACAGCTTCCTTGAGAACCAGGAGAAGAGTAAATCCTTAATTTGGAGTTAAACTCTCATTACAATTGAACGGTTATATAGAATGAAGATGATGCACACAATGCTCTCGCTAACAATTGCATTTTACCACTAACTATTGCATGTACCGCAAAGGGAACAATAGAATAACCACCTATATACTTAAATACCTACTTCAGTTTTTGCTAGCTAGGAAAATAAAAGGAAAGCAGTAGTTCTTAATATCAGGAAATATTGTACATGGACATGACTGCACTTCAGTGGCTGATAGTATGGTTCTACATATCGTGTACACTAATTTGAGATGAAAATAACCACTGTAGGAATATCCATTTCAATGCCGTTGAATAGCTTTTGCTTATGGCTCATCAGGCTGCTTCCAGTTAAAATTAGATTATGCCTAGGACTCTTGTAACAGCTGACTTAAAACATCTCTTTTGTAAATGAATTCATTTGCATGCACATAAGTCACTCTGAACTAATCAAATTTGCTATCATGTATTTAAAGACAATCAATCTACTAATCAACACTTTAATTTCCTGCTCTGCAGTAAATCTGGATGGTCCAGTTTTTAAAAAAAAATACCACAAAAAAACCCCAAAACAAAACCAAAACACAATCCACAAAACAACACAGGTGTAAAATTTCGATTCCTGAAATGCAGTGTACTCTTGAATCTTTTGCTTCTTAATACCAAGTAGCTCAGAGTGAAGAAACCAAATGTATATCTTTTGATACTAACCTTAAGAGTAGATTATGGTACTTACGTGTTTGTTATCTCTGTGTTGACAGTGTCTCCTGATTTCCCAGGGCCCTGTATTGATTCCATGGCTGTGGAATAGAGAACTTTCTGCCCTCCAGGCCGTTTCCCATCCGATGCACTGTGGGAACTCTCTCCGTCTTTTTCCTTCATGTTACTGTTCATTATGTGGATTCCCAGAAGCAGGCTGTAATCCATGATTTTAAAGCTTTCTAAAACCTATGAACAAAGAAGAAACGGCTGTACTGAAACAGAAAAAAAAAGACTACACACAATATGAACTACACAGGAGCATTCTGAAAACCTAAATAAAAATAGGCCTTCAAAGCACAATTTTCTCTTATTAGGAAAACATGTGAAACTATAATTAAACAAAAATCTTTTGCTACCCCACCTAAGTCAAAGGCCTAGCTATCTAATTAGCTAAACACTCCTGTTACCAGTGGGAAAGAAAAATGCATATCTGAAAAGTTACCCTGCATTATTCTGTAGTCAAGGAAGACAGAGCAGTCAGCTACTTTTTTATTTATAGCAAATAGAACTATTAAGTGATTATCATACACTTACGAACCACAGGCAATTCTAAAGTTACCACTAACACATGTTCAAGACTTTATTGAGCATTTTTCTGCAGACTACTCTCTACCTCCCCTCCAACTCCTATTTATAATTAAGAAAGTATTCTTGGAGAACTTTCAAACGTCAAAAAAAGCATTTGCTACCACCCTCTTGTTAACAGCTGATGAGATTTGGGTACAAAAATCACACCTCTCTCTTTATTAGGCTAAATACAGCCTAGTCACACTGCAAAGGCAGTTTTATTCCTGAAGCACGACTTACCCAACCAGCCTTCTATTCTAGCTCTAGTAACCATTTTTGCCTCACTCAGCAGGCAAGTTCTCTTCCTTCTTTCATGCACACATACTGTTTTAAGTTTCAAGTCAGTTACATCATTATGAAGTCTGGCATACTGCCATTAAAAGGAAATACAGTTTAAGTTAATATGCAAACACAAACCAAAACAAGCTGTGAACACATCTAGCAATATAACCAAACTGTTAGCAGATAGCAACTGTGCTAAGTGTCTTACATAACAGCAGTGTTAAGTGGAAGTACAAAAATCAGTAGCAGTCAGGAAGGATATGCTGTGCCACTCACCTCTCCTTCACCTCATGCAGCTCAGCAATGATTCATGATAGTATTTGGCACACAGTGCCGTAAGATAATGGTGTAATTTTAGGCACAGAATCAAGAGGCAATAGTACATCTTTTTCTATGAACATGGGAAAACTGTGATTTTACAGGGATGACAAAGAGCAGTTAACACCAGGTATGTCATTTTGATGAAGACTGTCAAAGTGTAAAAATTTTTAAACAAAACACTGAGATGGACACATTTTTCAAATCCAAAATGAGATTTATTGGCAATCACCAAGAAAAATGTTGCGGTCTGCAAAACTGTGTGAGGAGTAAAAGGCATTCTACTACTTAACATATCCCCAGAATTAATTTAATCCCAATGTCCAAGTACACAGGCAAAGAGGTAGGAAAGCTGTGTTCCATTACAACGGTATTTCTTATATATTCATTATATTAAGTAGAAGCCAAATGTATAATATAGATGAATCCTTTTCACTCTCTGGCATTTATCTTCCATGAGGAACATGGTGGCTTAATTTTAGCACTGTTGTAAGAATTTAAAGTGAAGAAACAAAGCATAAGACCCTGTAATCTAAGTATAGAAAAGCATAACCTCATTTTGATTTCCATGCACAAAGGAGGAGTTTAGAAGACATGGCAGGTTTGATCTTGCTCAGAGTAATCCTTCATAGGTGTGGGCTGGTTCAAACAAAACAAGAAAAATGCTGCTCATGTATGGTCCCCAGTACTTCCCAGCATTCTCTGATGTGAGAACTCACACTGAGTTTCAGAACACAACAAAAAAAGCATATTCTAAATTACTATACAGCAAAATACTGAAACTTTATTGTGCATTGTGTGGGAATGTTGGAGGCTAATAAAAGTCCATTTTTACCATCATGAATTGCAAAAATAGCACAGCTAACAGGTACAAAGGCACAGACACTTGGTGCCAAATTAGTTCTAGAACTTTCTTTGCTGCTTGTTTATTGCTACCCTTTACATTCTCAAAAAGAAATTACTATATAATGCATTCAGTAAAAATAGGTGGATGTTTGCCACCAAATACTGAAAGTATTTCAGGCTACAGTGTAGCCTGAAAAAAAACCACCCAGACAATTCATCCTCTATAAAAACACTTACCTTAGTAGTACAGTCAGCAACACTGTTTATGGAAAGCCAGATTACAGCAGCTAGTCAGGCTGAGAAAAAGCATTGCTGCTTTTATTGTACAGTTGTAACTGCTGACAGTTCTGCCTTCAACCTATTCTTTGCCAGCTTTTGAATTAGATTACATTAGACACATTATGATTTAACTGGACTAATTACATAACCTACATCTAGGACTGGATGTAGCCTCAATGGAAGGCTGTGGTGTAACGTGCTGCTGCTTCTTCCACAGGGACTTGTTCCGTGATAAAATTAATCTTTCTGACTTTATCAATTCCCTACTGTCACTTAAACCCATACTATTTGTACTATAGAACAGACTAAAAATCTCTTGACTATTTATGACTGTTCTAGGATTACTGAAAAACACCATACAAACACGTAGCTGTTTTGTTATTCCAGTTCATTATGAAACTGAAACGCCTGCAGTACAGCACATAGCACATGAACTCCAGCCTCTGTCCCCCAGACACCCTACTCATGGTGCTACTCAGAGGCAGGATTGTCCAGTCTGCAAAGCATCCTCAGTATATCGCAATATGATCTGCCCCTCTCTCTGCCTACCGGCTTGATACACAGTTCTGATTACCTCCCCTGATAACAAAACCAGCCACTCCTTATACAAACACACATCTTTTGATCAGATCTACGCATATTTTACTATCTTCTGTTTCTAAGGAAAACTCTGGTACGAAGTAATTAACCAGAATAACAAGGAAAAATCCCAAACATCAGCGTTCAACAGAAACTTGCTTCCTGGTCAAACTCTTCAGTGTGTTCTATTGCACCTTGACAGAAAACACATCAGGAGATTTCAGCAAGAATAATCTTATTTATTAGTACACAGCATAATTAAGTCTTGTAATTGATAATGACAAGTAAACATTCAGTTCGTTAACTCGACATTAAACCGTTCATCTCATTTGTATTTATATATGTGTTATTTCACTAGCTATAGAGATTCTGTCAACACGATGTTGTCACCTAGTCACCAAGTACTGCTTGCAAGGCTGGCTTTAGCTGCTCTGACAAGTTCCAGATGGCAAGCATCACTCACCCCTTCTAGCCTTAAGCACTGTTTCGCTTTCTTACCACATAAAACCCTCAGTGAAATGGCACCACAAAATACGTTATTTTGGAACGTGGAAAAATAACTCCCTGAATCAGATTTTCTTTTCTCTGACCTAATCAGATGTTAAAGCATTCTGTGAATCATCTTCAGTATGGTTACTCTCAACTATCTCAGCCAGTGACTAATAAGGCTAAACAAGTACTTCTGCCATAGAATTTAATTTTTATTTTAGATGCAGCAAGCTCTAAAGTTCACATTGCTAATGACACAAATCAACTCAAGTCAGCAGGTCATTTTCACAAAAGAATCAAGGAAAATGCTACTCAAAAATATAGTTTCACAAGCTTATGGAACACAAGAATTAAAAGGGTAACCATGCAAACAAGCACTTCCTCTCCTACAAGTATTTTGGAAGAAGGGCATAGGAACTAACATAACAGACAGATGACTGATTTTTCACCAAATAATAATTACTCTCCAGCCTAAGGAAATACACAAAATTCCCACAAAATAAAGGACTATCTCACAAAAGAAGTGTTTCTTAGAAACAAGTGTGCAAATGTCAAATGTCTAGTGACCTAGGGACTGGTTTAGAAACAATCCATCCTAAGAAAATAAATCACCAGCCTCCTCCCCTCAAAGCGTGTGTAGAGTCACTTCCCATTACAACAGAATTCTTGAAACATACTGTTAACAAACACTTCTAAAAATTACAACCTCATTTCTGATTTTTAAAGTTGAAGTAAAGCGAAATCTGGCATGTTGATACTACAGTAATGATAACATATGAAGATGTAAGAGATCCGCAGTACCATTCCATGTCTATTTTCCTCAAACTACCATTTCTGACAAGCAGGCCCTTCATCTAAGATGAGCACACTCTCCACCTCCGTATCAGCTATCACTTCTGTCCTACACTGCAGCTCTATACTTCAAGCTGTGCTGTTTGTAAGGACGTGTTGCCATTTCACTGAAATTATTTGGGTTAAAGAATAATCTGTATAGACCCTTCGAGGTAGAAAAAAGACAAACAAAATGACAACTCCCGCCCACTACTGCAGTTTTTGAAAAATACAGTGAATAAATTTGATAATACAAGGTCACGGTTGCTTCAGCACAAAGCAGACAGGAGATCATGCCATAAAGCTTGAGACTTCTGCAGCAACTGGCTAAAGCAGAAGTGATGAAGATAATACTCAGACCTGAAACTTCCGAGATACGTCCATCTCTGTGTTCAATTTTGTATTTCCCGCTCTTTACAGGCTTCTTTGTTAGTCCGGTCATTAATCCATTTTTAAAATGTGATTTCTTTAAAAAAGTCCATAGTTTGCTAACATAACAAAGGAAAAATGCAGACTCTAAAAAGTCATTCAATCTCACCAGTAAAAACATTTTCAATTGATTTGTTGTTCTTAAAAGTCACATGACCCAACTGGATCATCACTGCTTCTGTAAAAGATACTTTGCAACACAGATATCAATGTATTAATTGCTCTAATATTAACTTGCAAATAAAAAACTGGTAACCACATACTCTTTTTTAGAACATTCCTCAACACTTGCATGACACTCTTACAAATGTGGACAGAACCCCTAACAAACTATGCCTTTTGTTTTTCTAGCAACAGGATCATTTCCATCCATTGCTGCAAATGTCTGAAAAAGGGGAAAAAAAACAAAACAGAAATTGTACCAGCATTGCTTCAAAGTAAATAAAAATAATTCTGTTAAAGTGCAACCCTGGAATAAATAAACTCAATTTCCATTTAAAATTATCAAAAGGAAAATCCCATAATAATAAAAGCTGATTTTTTTGCTTGGTTTTTAATTCTAGTTAAAAATCTTAAGAGTAATGCATTTCATCCTTTGTGTCTTGAAAAGTTTTTAGCAATAAGAAAAAAAAATCCAATGACTTGAATTCCTACTCTGACCATCAGATAAAAAATGATGTTCACAAACTTTAATTGTCCAGATAGTGTAGAGATATGAGCTGAACAATCCTGACAGTACTCACAAGAGGCATCTAATAATTCTCCTAATTTTCTAATGCAAAGATACTTTATAAAAATGAAGTAGTTTGCCACAGAGGGAACAACACCGAGTCGTTCTTCAAATGCGAAGAAAGGTTTTGGTTTCCTCCTCTGTAGTAAGACATGACTTAAGGAAAGAGGTAAAGAAGGAAACAGTAGGGACAATCTGAATCTCAGTTCTTAGTACTTACAGAGAGAAGAAACTTATTTTTCCACCTTCATGAATTTGAAGATATATCCCCAGCAAGAAATCATAAAATGTGCACACCTTGCCTACACCAGCACTTCAAATCACAGGTTGAAAAATACTATTTCTGCTCACACAGAAAATCTAATTACTTACTGCAAGACAAAATGAGTGAGCTGCCTTGTCTGTTTGAGCAAAACAACATTTGCTAATGTAATTTAAAATACAACAGGATCCCTAAGGTCATGAAGTTACCTGAGAAAAAATAGTTTTCAGTTTACAGGACAGCTGTTAAATATGCTTCATTAAGACGTAGGTCATCCTTAAGTGACAAACAAAGATCACTAGTTGCCTTACCAACTCTAGCTCACTTTTTCTCCACTTTTTTAAATACAAAGGGAATAAACCTGAATTTCAGTTTTCAGAATATCACGTCCTTGCAATTTCACTGGGGAATTTTATCCCAAATTTCAGGATAAATAGATGAGGAGAGAAAAATACTTGGAACTGACCACTGACTGATAAAAAGAGGTTATCTGAGTGCATAAAGGGAAACACCGTACTAAGTAGACATTAATAGCAAAGTAAAGAGCAAGGGAAGCAACACCTGATTTTTTTTTGTCCATTTGCCCAATTAATAGAGCTAACTGCATTTACATACATGCCTCCTTTTAGCCCTTTTCAATTTTCTTTTCTTAGATTCGGCAGCAGATGGAAAGGGAAAAACAAAACCAGGCTATTTTTAACAGAATACTCCAAATTCCTGCATATGACTAGCTGACAAGAACGTACTGTATCTGTGTGAGTGTGCAAAGCAAAGATTTACAAATAAAGAAACCTGTGGCTATCCTCTTGAAATTCATGTTCCTTGTTTAAAGTTATACTAACATGCTGTGTTAGGTAACTAGATGAGAAAAAGTTTGTCAGATAATATCTCTGTATAATGATAGCACAGCTAGTTTGTAAAAGGACTTTCCTCTTTTTTTTGTTTCTTCTGTTTTGTTTTAATAAACTGCTATCAGTTCTCTTCTGTACTTTAAGGAATTACAGGGAAGATATTAAGACTGTTTTCATAATCAAAACGCTGCACCATATTAGGGGGCCGGTTAGCTCAGTCGTTTGAGCAGCAGTGCCGACAACAATGACAACAGCGAGGTCGCTGGTTCGATTCCCGCTCGGTCCCCATGTGTTGCCTGGTCTAGTCGAGAGGTGGCGTCCCTGCCTATGACAGGGAGGTTGGACTAGATGACCTCTAAGGTCCCTTCCAGCCTATTCTATGATTCTATGATATTCTGGTAGGATGTTTCGGTGTACCTTTGCTACAGTGATTTTTGACATGTACCTCTCTAAACTCTATCTTCATTTTTAACATGAGATGTCCAAAGACAAACTTTGTTACTTGTGTGTTTGAACAGTGAATTCCTTGTACTACAAGGAAGTTATATGTATTTCTACCGAGAAATACATATATTGTATTTATTGTATAACGCTGCATTTAGCAAACTGCTTAAAAGCTCCAGTAAAGTAATAACAGATGCCTACCTTTACTTTGACTCCACATCAGCTATGAAAAGTAGAACACTAGTACTCATTCACTTCTAGCCTTTCTCATACAGAGTTGTGCTAATGTTACTTGTACCTAACATTTCACTTAGTGCCATAGCTTATCTTTTGACCTACATAGTATTCCTTCACACAGAAACAATTTCTGCAGGATGAGATGCTTATAACGAAACATAACAATGGATAAGCTTGACACGGAGCTTCTGGCACTTTTAATTAAAAAGACAAAAGAAATCTCTAAAGGCACTTTTAAATGTCTTTAATGTCTTTACTGACTTTTTCTTGACTTAGTACTTGCTCATGTGCCATAAAACTTTTAATTCTTCGTCTCATTCATAAGCAGAACAGTTTCTGTTAATGACTAATTTTATTTGGAAATTGGAAAATCTTCTCTATGCATTAATATATCATAATTTTATACAATGGTCAGAGTAGCTAACAGCATGATTACTAAAAATAAATCACAGCTATTGAAACTACTTTCCAATACTCTCAGTATTTACCATTATATAAAGTACAAGGACATTGGCTTAACAGATTAAAGCATGCTGAAGTAACTATGGGTTCAAAGCAAAGATTTTTAGGAAAGCTATTCAGGCAACTGAAATGATGTATTTTTAGTACCATTTGTCTGCAGTGTGTCCCCTGCCTCCCTCTGCCACCCACCCCAGTAACTATGATAGTGCCTGCTGGCAAGGATAAAACAGCTAGAGTAAGTCTCAGCAACAGTCAGGAATTTGAAAGCTAGTTTGAATTTTCAAGTACTCAGCAGTATTACATCTGGTTCAAAAAATGTGTATATATGGCACTTCAGGATATAGTTTAGTGGTCATGGTAGTGTTGGGTTGATGGTTGGACTAGATTATCTTAGAGGTCTTTTTCAATCTTAATAATTCTATTCTGTGATTCTATGATCTTTAGGAACACCATAACATTACATTCCTTGTTTTAGCTAAGGTACAAAAAGAGCAAAATGGTCTGTTAGCAGAGCTTTCAGACCCTGTCACCTTGAGTGTGAACATACCAAGAAGCAGATGCAGTAGCTGGAGAACACTATCAATCTGTACCTGGACCACAGTAGACAATCTGAAGTGGCTACTACTGGAGGCACCAGCCTAGAACACATCACCATGAGCTGCTCAGCTCCACCCTCTAACTGGGTAGAGATCTGATGATGCATGAAGGAAGAGGTGATGGAGAAGAATTGGCACTCCAGCAGTGGTACCCACTACTACATTTCCCTGAGAGGGAGGTCTGTGTCAGCTGAGGAGATGCACCAAGAGGTCAGCTCAGCTGAGCAAGGAAGCCACAGCACAGCGTGAAAGCGAAAAGGTGGCATACAGGATGTGGGAAGACAGACAGGCTACAAAGGAAGAATTGACAAACATTGCATGGGCAGGTTGTGGTCAATGGCTCAACGTCCACATG
>NW_009707767.1:16494-20466 GCF_000703405.1 Apaloderma vittatum | reverse complement strand
TCCAGCCCAGGCCATTCTGTGATTCTATGATAAGTGCATCTGCTCACCTGAGTACGCACGTGTGGACATGGTACCAGAGACCCAAGTTGCCTGATTTGGTGATCAACCAGCTTGCCCATTTTCGTTCATTCCTGTCACACCTCCCAAATTTGGGGGCCTTCCCTCTCGCCTCAAGTTTGCAAAAGGCTTTTCTGCAAAGAATCAAACAGAGCTGAGCCGATGGGCTGGGGAAGAGAACACGATAATCTCTGCAGGCGTGGGAGGGTGGTCTTCGGCAGCATCTAGGACCTCGTTAGGTGCTCCCTGCATCGTCTTCTTTCTCCAAGGAGGTAAATAGGAACTAAGGATCTTGTCCAGGTTTCACCGTCGTCTTCAAAGGTGGCTACGCGGGGAGATGCTGTGTGGTTTTTCAAGAAGCTCAGAGTTTAGTGAAGCTCCACGTCTCCTCTTTTAGTCAATCTGCTGAGACGAGCTGTGAAAATTCAGATATTGCTGATGGGCAGCATTGCAGCAGCAGCTCTTTGTCCGAGTACTCGCCCAGAAGCTTGCCGAGGTTTCCTCTGCTGAAGTTGGATACTTCTAGAAGAGTTTGGGTCCCGCACACTGACGCCGTCGAGAAAAAAGAAGAGCAGGCGATGCCGTCACGCTGGAATCGCTGCAGCTGCTGGTGCTTGGCGTCATAGTCCTTGTGACCTGGGATTTCTCAGCGAGAGGCATAAATAGGAATAGGCAAGCCGAGCTTTGGAAGCTGAGCTTATAGAAAAAAGGGGTTTAAAATAGCAGAATTGCTCCTCAAACAGTTTCAACGTTACACTGTCAGTGGGGATTTACTATAAATAAAGACCCTTCTTTCTAGAGCTATCAACGCCGTGGCTGTGTGGCAACGCAGATCGCGTTCACTGATGCTTTTTGGAAAGCGTTTTGCCTTTGAGTGAAGCAGTGTGTGAAGTTTGGCTGCTCCAGGTCAGATTATAATTTCATACATTGGGCATATATCTAACCACGTTGAAGCCTACCATATTTTGCTGTTGTAAGTTGTATTTTTTGCCCCTTCCTAAAGAGCTGGGCAGCAGAGCAAAAGCAAAAATCTCCCGGATTTCCGTTTTGGAGGTGAACACAAGCGAACTTCCGCGTAGCTGTGCTGCTTTTAAAATCCACCTGTTCTCTGTCCGAATAACAGAAAAAGGCAGAGCTTCAGGCTCTGAGTTCCCTGAGTGCCTTACTCCTGGGAAATGGGTTCAAACACCCGGTATTTGCCGTTTTACAAGCTTGCAATAGTAATTTCAAGTTTTATTTTTCCTGCGTTATTACAAATGTCTCATAATCTGCGGATTTATGGTCTTTAAAAGCAGGTGCAGTCACTTCTGTATTAATGATCAGTGAGACTAAGATGTGCCTAACGTGCTTCCTCCACACAAAGAGGCTTATTTTCAAGAAATGTGTGCAGTGATCTTTAATAACTCGCTTTGCCAGAGTAGGATGTACTTCCTTCCACCTGAAAGCATTTGTTCTATATATTTTAATTTTTGGCTTGGAATTGTTGATAGCACCCAGCATGAATACGTTGAGCCAGTAGCTTTGATATCGAGGGATTTACTGTAATAGAGTTTGCTCAGTGCAATAGGGATTCAGTGACAGACTGAGCACGGGCAGTAGGACACGTCACGGCACCTGATTTCCATAAAATAAAGATGTCCTGGAGCACAGTGTGCAATGGCTATTATTTGATTCTTAATGTGAGAATCAAAATTAAATTCCCTCCAGGCCGCTAGTTACACCAGGAGACACTCGTCCCAGCAGACAAGCATTATATGTAAATATAAAAATTTACCCGAATATTGCGAAATGATGACTTTCACCATTTATTCCACTTAACGCCACATTTGCGCATTACGAAATGAGATCAGGTTAAATTTTGAGAGCTCGATTTTGCTGGATTTTTTTTTTTTTCTTGCGTGGAATCTCACAGGCTGACTCCAAAGCTTCCTAGAACATCTCCAGGCTCCTTTTTGCGTGGTTAAATGGTTGCAGGCACGGGAAGGTCCTTGACAACATCCTGGACTTTCAACATCAGTGTTTTTCCTGGGGCAGGTTGATGGAAATCAGTGCCCAGGAGAGAAGTGACACGGGGAGAGCCTCGATCTCCCTTCATGGGAACTCTGAGAAACATCTCCTAATTACGCTCAGGAGGTTTCTACATTTCACTGAAAGACGGGCACGTGCTCAGTGAAGACCAAGATCGATGGTTCTGAATTTTTGTCACGCTCTCGCCTGCTGCAGTGGCGTGGCGTGATTTTGGGCAATTATTTAAATTCCAATTTTCCATCTACAAAGGTGATATTATTAAAAAAAAAAGAAAAGAAAAAGCGTAATAATGCAAAGGACTAAACCAGCGATTGCTGTATTTTCAGAGGTCCACACGGAAGCTGCGCTGCCCCTCCGCATTCGCCGATCACAACGTCGTGAGGCGTGAGCCTACGTCTGGCAAATCGTCTTTACACAGCGACTGCGTCGAATTCAGATTTTCAGTTCGAGGGGGAAAAAAGAAATGGTTCTTGATGTTGTTTTAGGAGCCTTTATACGTGTTTCTACATTAATAGAGGCTCGTAGGATCAGAGGGAAGCTCTGTCGATGTCAACAGCTTTCGTAAACTGGTATCGCTCGACCTTTAAAGGGGCCCGGCCCCACAATTCTTGTTCGACAGCTGTTCCAAAATCGTGCTCCTGTAAGGATGGCGTTTCTTCATCGCCGATGCAGCTGTATTTCTTTCCTGTTGCTTACCTTAAATACTCCTATGTGGGTTTTTTTCCACAGTTCAATGGAAATGTGGAAGTCTTTTATAACGTTTGGATATTTCTTCTTTAAGATTAGCCAGCAACGACAAGGAAGGATAGCGAGAGAAAACCCCTGAGAGGTATTGGAGCAACACGGCGCTACAAGAGCACATCATAGATGTTGGCTATTTGTACCAAAAATAGGTGTTTAAACATGTTAAATAGCAATTATTTTTTCACACCTTTGAGTCTTTACAGGCCAGACAAGCTTCTTGCAGCTGGCGCTGTCTGTTCCCCATCCTCCTCCTCACATGCTCCTCTGCTTTCTGGGAAAATGAATTCAAACCGAATTTCCAGAACTGATTTCAGTCTCACTTTTACCTTACAGAGCAATGTTCTCCTGGCTTGAAACAGCTTGTTTAATATTTTCTTCTGTTTTCAGCAGGCCGGTCGATATTCAGGCCACTTCCTTAAGTCTAACAGTTTTTACCGGCTGCGTCACTGTCAGTCTCAAAGCTGTTGCTGCAGGTACTCCTTGTAGGAAAGAGCCCTGATTTCATGAGTATCTCTCTCCATGATTAAACAGCCCCAAAGCTTCCTGCCGCACTAATCCCCGAGCCATCTGTGGATCTTTGTTATCCTATTATTCCCTACTTTATTTCTGCTGGGATCAGGAGAATTTAACTGATCAGTCAGATTTCCACTTGTTTAAACATCTTTCCCAGCCTTAGCACCGCACAGAGAATCACAGAACCACAGAAGGGTTTGAGTTGGAAGGAACCTTAAAGCTCATCGCGTTCCCACCCCCTGCCCTGGGCAGGGACACCTCCCACCAGCCCAGGTTGCCCCAAGCCCCGTCCAACCCGACCTTGGACACACCAGGGAGGGAGCTGCCACAGCTTCTCTGGACAACCTGTTCCAGGGTCTCACCACCCTCGCGGTGAAGAATTTCTTCCGAATGTCTTCTCTAAACCCACCCTCTGGAAGTCTAAAGCCACCAGCCCTTGTCCTGTCACCACATTCCCGACTAAAATGTCCCTCCCCAGCTCTCCTGCAGCCCCTTCAGCTACTGGGAGGCCGCTCGAAGGTCTCCCTGGAGCCTCCTCCAGGCTGAGCAGCCCCAGCTCTCCCAGCCCGTCCTCCCAGGGAGCTGCTCCAGCCCCCGGAGCATCTCGGTGGCCTCCTGGGGACCTGCTCC
>NW_009707767.1:16025-16389 GCF_000703405.1 Apaloderma vittatum | reverse complement strand
GCCAGCCACTGACGTCTTCCCTCGCCTGTCAAGTTCCTTTTCTGCCTGACATCTGCTGCTTTTAGCCGTGCTCCGCCCGGGCAGAAGATCCTTCTGCTCTGGATCCGCTCTGGTTAAAGGCCTGTCAGTCCTTACCAAGGAATCTCCAGCTGCAGGAGCTCCTTCCCTCCCTTCTGGGCTGCCTTGTGCTCTCGCCGTCGTGTCTCCTGTCCTTTCACGATAACTGCTTCTCACTCACAATCTCTCTTGGTCTCTGTCTGGCTTCGTTTTCATTCTGTGCTCACAGGACTCCCCACCCTTCTCCTTTGTCGTGCCATCTCCCTTCGTAGTCCTCCTCCCCTGTTATAATTAAAATTTCTGAGGT
>NW_009707767.1:13244-15994 GCF_000703405.1 Apaloderma vittatum | reverse complement strand
CCTGCTGAATCTTTTGACTGGTGCCACATTTAGGTTTTCTGAGCAGCTCTCCCTCAGCTGTGAGAAAAAGCAAAGCAGGGAACCTCTTCCTGCACCCCAGGACATTTAACAGCCAGTGGGTGTTTGTGGTCTAGACCTTCTGGTGGTCACCGCATAGGTGAGGGTGTCAGATGCTTACCGAGGACTTCATTACACCAGGATAAGAGAGTTCCTTTCCTCTCCAGCCTTCTCAGAAGAAGAGGGAGGTACCTTTCAGGCCTGTCCTTGAAGTTCTCTGTTCTTGAAGGTTCAGTTTTTGAGTTGGGTTATCAACTCAAGACAGTGCCTGGATGTTGGTTTGAAAACTGCCTTACAGACCCTCCTGGAAATAATGGCTTTGGGTCTTCTCTGCGTATTTTCCAAATGAACCCTTTGTCTATCGACGTGCTTGCAAAAAATAGACCTCATGAGCTTTTTCAAGTACATTCGATCCCCTTGAAGAAACGGGGTCGGTAAGAACGAGGCAGTCGTACCTCGAATTCCCGAGGGAGGGAAACTCCGGGTGTAACCCTCCAGTGCCGACTAAGGAATAAAGGGTCAGCGTTGAACATCCCATGAAGCGTTTCACCGGGATTTTTTTTCCCAGCGGACAATCTGGTTTTAGAGAGGTTAATTCTGTCGAAGGAACGAGTCTGTATAATTTGCAGCCTAGACAATAATTTCACAGTTATTCAGGGCACAAACAGGAAATCCCAATAAAGGCCAAGACCTCACAGCAGTTGAATCTTTTGTTTTACTCAACAGTGGGCTGTACGACGCACTCGGTCGTGCTTCCGAGAGCCACGGCACAAAGGAACCCTGTTGATGTTTACTTTGGCTCGAGGCGGAGATATTTGTTTTAAACAAGTTAATATATGGGTCGTATAATTTTTTTTTTCTTTCCTTTTCTTTTTTGCCTCCCCAGGTCACTCAGATGAGTCGTCCAGATTTGATTCTCTTCCTCATGAAGTATCTCATGGCTCTGGTTGTTGGGATACCCTCCGTCTTCTGGGTTGGAAGCAAAAAGACCTGTTTTGAGTGGGCCAGCTTCTTCCACGGGCGCAGGAAAAAAGAGTGCGTATTCTTATCCAACAAATAAACAGGTTGAGCACCGGCGCTTAATCTCCTCTTCCCTTGTAGCCCTGGAAGAGTCGTTTGGTTGATTTTTCACAGAGTCAAAGACAGGGATAGGTAGGGGCAGTTGTCTTAGAAATCTCTCCCTATTTAAAACGGAACAAGGAAGGACAAGATGAGCAACAGCTCAGAAAAAAAACCCTGAAGAATTGTCGCTTATTTTTCCATAATTATTCTTTAGTGCCACAATTAAATCTGCATTGACCTGTCTGTTTTCTAAATGTTTTTTAACAAGAATTAGGTTTCAGTTGAATGCTACAACGGCTCTGCCATTTACTGAGAGGCAGAATTGAAAGTTTTTATTTATACACTTGCTTACAGAGTCAACAGAATCGGACTCTTAAATGGAAATTAAACAGAAGTTCTTTTCACTATGGTTGCAATTAAAAGCTATTTAATCTTCCTTCATGCATTAGTGCCAAAGCACAGGTTGATAAATTGACAATAAGAAGGTCTCATGGCTCCTGTAAGGTTGAAATTAATTTAGACTGAGGTGTGGCGTAAATTTAAAAGCAATCTCTGTGATTTTATATTAGCTACTGGCGTAATTGTAAACATTGTCTTTACAGTAGATGCTTCACGATAGATCCAAAATCCATCAAACCTTTCAGCAACTGCTCCGTGGCTTTGGCTTGTCCATCCTTAGCGGCTGGGAATTACGTTCTGTAAAGCCGGAGTAAATTTTTTCTTTATGCAGAAGATGACCTGCTGAGATATTTATGGGCTTAACACCAACTTCATAAGACTTAGGTAGAAATACCTTTAGGCAGGATTTACACAGAGGTGACACACGACTTGGGTGGGTGGAGGACAGGGATGGAGTTAGGGTGAGGAGACTCGGGCTGTCTCCGGAGCTCCGACACCGAGCAGCAGCATCGGCCTGGAGCCAGATTCCTCTGCCCAGTGATGGAGCAGCAGGAGGCAGAGCCCATCGAAACCTCCCTCCTTGGGTCGGCTGTGATCCCCCGAGAGCAAGAGAATTAAAAAGAGGAGCTACCCAGGAAATGGGACATGAAAGAGCAAGATAGAGAATGGGAGGGGAGGGAGAAGCCTCCCTGTGAAAATAAAAGGAGATTAAAAACAGTTGCAAAAGGAGCACAGAGGATGTGATAGCACCTCCCTTCATCACGCCGGGGTAGAGCAGTGGCGTGTGCGCCCCCCTGCCAGCCCTTCCCAGCCAGGGGCTTCAGAAAACGGACGAGCTGTGAGACCGTAACCGCTGATCTAAGGGCTGCGGGCACGTTGTGTGCGTGTCGTCGTGTTTCATCTGGTGTCCTCCTCCTGCTGCCGGTCTTAAACCAGATTTTAAATTGAGTGAGGAAGCGGCTTCCCATGTTCCCCGAGAGGCAGTTCCCTGGGTAACGTGAGCCACAGCGCTGTCCCGAGGATTTCTCTGTTACAGTCTTCCCAATTGAAGGCCGCGAGCAAATCCGCTGCAACGATTCCAGGCGTCCAGGCTAGAGGATCGGGAACGGGGAGTAGGGAGGGTTCAGGGATAGGAGCTTTGCTAAAGCAGCCAAATGCGGAGCTGCTTCCCAGTTAGAGACAGGACGAGAGGGCCCAGCCTGAAACTGCCTCAGGGGAGGGTTGGGCTGGGT
>NW_009707767.1:12713-13122 GCF_000703405.1 Apaloderma vittatum | reverse complement strand
GCTCGGGCTGGGTCACAGGCGGGACTTGATGGTCTCAGAGGGCTTTGCCAGCCTCAACAATTCTGTGATACGGTGATTCTGCGATTTGCCAAGCTGCTGTGTTGATGTTCTGTCTGTAAAACTGTTCCTGTTCATATTGCAGTCCCTAATGTTAACTCTCCGCATCCCATGTCTCACTCAGAGGCGTTAACGAGAGCCGCCAAGTGCTGCAGGAGCCCGACTTCGCTCAGTCCCTCCTGAGAGATCCCAACACCCCCATCATCCGAAAGTCCAGAGGCACCTCCACCCAGGGCACCTCGACTCACGCCTCCTCCACCCAGCTGGCCATCATGGATGACCAGAGGAGCAAGGCCGGCAGCGTCCACAGCAAAGTGAGCAGCTACCACGGCAGCCTGCACCGATCGCGCGA
>NW_009707767.1:11212-12694 GCF_000703405.1 Apaloderma vittatum | reverse complement strand
TTCCTAGAAAACCGGATGAGCCTCCCCGCGAGCCAGACGTTTGGCCATCGCGGCGTCCAAACGGGAAGTTCTGCTAATACTGGGTTCCTCCCGTTGCAGCTCCTCTCCCTGGTGGTGTCTGGATTAGGAAGACAAAAAATCCCGTGAGGTTTTCAGGGTCTAGTCTTTGTGGATTACAGGGTGTGAACGTGCTCGGTGCCGGTTTTCCTGCAAAGGCACTGATCTCTGTTACATCCAGATTCTTCTGTCTACGTGTAAATTGATTTTCTTTCTGTACCTAGTCCTAGCCCTGCTGAAGCAAACGATGATGAAGTTAACCCGCTCTGACTTGAGGTGTAGTTAAGCTTTGCAATGCGAGTATTTTACTCGCCTAATTATCAGTACTCTAGGTAGCGCTGGAGTAAGAACCGAGCTGCGGGAGGAGTTGAAAGGATTTGCCTGGGGCTGCCTGAGCTGAAGGTGCGAGCGAAGCGGCGAATGACCTTTTTTTTTTAACAAAAGCAGAGGGTTTGTGTGCACATGCACCAAGATTTATTTACATTCCTTGGTGGCTGTGTCTTAGTAATGATTTTTAATTCTGTTTTTATAAACCAGGTACACTCCCTGCAGCTACAGAGGCGTGGAAGAGCGACTTTTGCCTGGGGCTGCCTGAGCTGAAGGTGCGAGCGAAGCGGCGAATGACCTTTTTTTTTTAACAAAAGCAGAGGGTTTGTGTGCACATGCACCAAGATTTATTTACATTCCTTGGTGGCTGTGTCTTAGTAATGATTTTTAATTCTGTTTTTATAAACCAGGTACACTCCCTGCAGCTACAGAGGCGTGGAAGAGCGACTACCTCACGGCAGCATGTCACGACTGACTGATCACTCCCCCCCGCCACAGCAGTTCTCACCGGCTTAACGAACAGTCGCGTCACAGCAGCATCAGGGATCTCAGCAGCAACCCAATGACCCACATCACGCACGGCACCAGCATGAACCGCGTCATCGAAGAGGACGGCACCAGCGCTTGAGCCGCTTTTTCGGCGCAAGGGCGTCGGGCGGGCACGGCTTGCAGGCCCCTCCCCGGCCACGCTCTCACCGGGCGCTGATTTTGCGCGCCGGGAAGCCGGAACCGGCTTCCTCGTGCTGAAGCCGGGGTCCTCGTACTCGCATCAGAGCTCGGAGCGTTCGGCAGGCTTGAATCGTTGAGTCACAAGCTGGTTGCCTCATCGGAACCGATCCATGGGGAATTATTTATTCGCTAACTGTTACTCCTCAGACGCCATCGCTGAATTTCTTGTTCTTTGTCGGAAGAAATTCTCCCCCCTCCCTCTCATGGCCCCGCGTGTCGGTCGGCATTACCCTGGAAAACTCTGAGATTTGTGCTTACAAGGCGTAAGGAAACTCTCGAATGTTGAAGGAATTCCTCCGCGCACCTCTCTGGGGAGGTAACGAACTGATCCGTGGTTTTGCCGAGCCCGGGGCGGGGCGGGCAACGCCG
>NW_009707767.1:4713-11054 GCF_000703405.1 Apaloderma vittatum | reverse complement strand
GAAGGAGAAAGGCGGGGAAGAGTTCTTTTTTTTTTTTTTTTGTATAACTTGTACCATCCTTGCTTTTTTACAAAAGACTATTTAAATTTTCTACGCGTTTACAGTTTATGTAGGAAGAGATCGATTTTAAAACCAGTTACCTAGATAATATTCTGCCACTTATTTTTTAGATTAATGTACAAAAGCTGAGATTGCCTGTTCCTGATCTATTTAAAAAATAGTAATAATAATAATAATAATAGAAAAGCTGAATTTCTCGCCCAAACTGGAATGTACAGCCTTTTCCTCACAAGCAGAACGACGCCTGTTTACAAACCCCACAGCCTGGGTGAGGAAGGCTGAGGCCAAAACGGACAGGAGGAGTTTAATCAGGGACAGACCCCCCCTCCCTGGCGGTATCGCGGGTGTTTCTTGGGAGGATTCTCTTTGCGCCGAGCTGGCGGGGAGCAGGAATTTCAGAACGGGTGGGAGAAATCGAGGCAGGAGCTGCCCGCGGGCGGGGGTGGAGCCGGCAGAAAACTGCTCTCTCTCTCCCTCCAGAAGGAGGCAGGTACCCCCCGTAATCTGTTGGCTCCTTCCCAACCGGGGAGCTCGTGTTACCGATCGAGCTCTACTCTGGGTTATTTTATTTTCCATTCCCTCCTCCGGATTCACAGCAGAGAATTCTCGGGTTGGGGTTTTTCACGTGTAAATAATCGGTCGGGGTACGGGCAGGTCTCTGCTGACACCGCAGGCAAAATTCGAGGCGTGTCTCACGTGGCGCGGGAGATTTCTGAAGCATCTACCGTAGGATTCGTTCGGCGTGAGCAAACCCCGACTGCATTTAAACCTACCTCAGTAATTACCGCAGATCGTTGCTGGGAAATAAACACATTTTTTGTTCATTCTCCTTACATAATTCCCTTTTTGACCTGTTCGAGGCGTGTCGAAAAGCCTCCGTACGCGCTCAGATGGCACAACCTCAAGGGCAGGAGCAGGGCAACAACCCGGGGTGCCTGTTTCAGAGGCTTTCGCGAGCAGCAGAGTCGGAGCCGCGCTGCGCTGACTCAGTTTAATTGGAGCTGATGAGACGACAGCAAAGCACGTAACCGGGCGCTCTTTGAAATCAAAGGAGTCGCCGCGTCCTAGAAATGTATTTACCATAAATTGTGTTTCTCACTTCCACCAGGTTTTTGCTCCAAAGGAGAAGCACAAACCAAACCCGATGTGGGATGGTAAAGTTTAAGCAGCGACTCCCCGCTCTCCGTATCATAAATGCGGGGAGGGCGGGAGGTCACACAGCGTCAGTCACAGAATCACAGGATGTTTGGGGTTGGAAGGAACCTCGAAAGGTCCTCGAGTCCAATCCCCTGCCAGAGCAGGAGCTTTGCCAGAGCAGGTTCTCTGCTCAGCGAACGGCCCTGGGAGGTGTCCACAGGGAGAACTGTCCTGGTAATGCTGGGTCCCCTCTTCCAGAGCAGGTGGGCATGAAAAATCTTTCGAGTGGCTTAAAACTGACAGAACTACAATTCCCTGTAAAAAGCCATAAAGGTGAAACCTTTTTTTTTTTTTTTTTAGTTTTCAAATTCAGTTTCTATTAAATAACTTGTTGCTTGAAAGGGATGAACCATTTTGGAACCTGGATCTGCAAAAGGAGCTGGTAGTTCTCCTGAGCGCCGGAACAACTCAAGTGTTTCTGTTGATCTTCTTGGCTTGGTTTCCAGGATTTTTCTTTTTTTTTTTTATTCTTCTTAAATTGTAGTGGTGCTTTGACTTGTTTAGAGTCAGGGAGGGGATTGATGATGGAGCTTTGAAATACATCCTGCTTGAAATCTCCTCGTTGGTTTGTGAGGTTTACTCCCCGTGTTATTCCCAGGCGGGACTATTTCACCGGTTCTCTCTTCATGTGTCCTGTACACGAGGGACAGGCTCCTGTCAGCGCAGAGAGGTGATCAAAATCTCCAGTTCCAGTTCTGGCTCGGATTGCTTTTGTCCCCATCCCTGTTATTCCAAACCCTCCCTTTTATCTTCAGCACCCGAGTTAGCACGCTGCTCTCCAGTTCTGCAGAGCATTCCTGTGGGATTCCAAAGCCCTTTTACCGACGACTCTTTCGAGTTTCATGCGGGAAATTGTTGGCCCCGGTTTTATCCCGCTCCCTGGGCAGGCAGCACTTTGCTCGGAGACCTTTGCTGTCCTGTGCCGGCAAAGCAGGAGGTGGCCGAGGGCCACCGACAGCAGATTCCCCTGAGTTTGTGGTGTTCCTTCTTCCGTAATCCCTGCGTCGCTCTCGTTGGTCGCTGAAATATCGCACATCAGCGCGGAAGAGGCTGTCTCGGGAGCACGGGCAGCCGCCTACCCGTTGGATCCATGGCGCTCTTTTTCTTTAAAGCATTAAAAACCCAACCATCCAACAGCAGCAAAAAGCCACATTTGGTTGTAAATGTAGTTGTCTGCTCAAATGCTCTCCCTGCTTGTAGTGCTTAGGCCTAACTTTTTGCTACGGAAGCTTTAAGTGTAAGCTGGACCTGGGGTCGGTGCTGAATCAGACGCTGCTGCTGAGTCGTTCCGGCAAGGAGGGGAGGGAAAACCCCTCGAGAAGGGCCCGCGGGGCTGCGAGAAGAGCCGGGGAGCAATGCCCACCCTTCCAGGGGAGCCAACCCCGCAGCCCGGGGGGCTCAGGACCCCCAGGAAAGAGGCAGCGGCAGCCTCAACCACCCCCTAAGACTGGGGCGCAAAGCAGAGAAGCCCGAGGGTCCCCTTGAACAGCAGAATGTCGAACTGAATGTGAAATTTCCCTCCCAGCCCACTCGGTGCGATCGGGGTTCATTTCTCAGCCGAGGTGGGTTTTGGCTGTCGGGGGGACTCGGTGCACGTCGCGGCGCTTTCCCCCTCGTGTTCGTGTGGTGACTTCAGCCGTTTCCGAGGGAGAGAGGAAGAAGCTTCCGTGTTCGTGAGACCTGTCCGTAGAGGGTGCACGTGGCTCTTAGCATGGGGTAGTACCCGCCCGTAGCTGACTTGACTTGCACTCGGCTTGTTTACAAGAGTCCAGTGTCGGTTTTGTAACGTTTTAATTTTTAGCACTTTAACTGTGAGTGTACAAACTGATTATGTTGTAGTAGGTGTACATTTTCATTTTAGACCTTTCAAGAGTTTTTAATAAAACGATGGAAAAACCCTAGTCTCTTCGTCAGCAAGTTTTTAAACCCTCTCCGATGTGCGTAAACTACACCACCCCCCCTGCAAACACCCAGTTCAGACGCAGCTGAGATTTAAATGTGAAATTTTAGTCTGAATTTGGGGGAAAAAAATAAATAAAATATATTCCAGCCTTAATCTTGCCGTAACATCTGTACTCCTGGACACTGGGCTCCCTTCCAGCAAAGCCAAAGCTCTCTGCAGACATCGGGCTCTGGTTTCTTCTTTACGAGGAATCAACCGCTCAAATCACCGGCGCTACGCGGGCAAAGCGATAAGCGAGGTAACAAACAGCGGCCGGCTTTGGCAGCAGCAATACCAGCTGGGTTTTTTATTGCCAAATCAAACCTGAGAATGGGATGACATTTTTTTTTTAAGTAGCTGTTTGGCATTCGAGAGATTTGTGCTTATTTCAGTTTGGGAAGCCGTACGCTCCGAGTCTCACATGGCTGGTGATAAAATAACGACTTAATAATCACAGTTTTAGCACATGGAGCTGTTTAGGGTCTCATTAAGATTAAAAAAAAAAACTCCGTGCAGGGATGAAACTTCAAGAGCTGCTGGTTAAGACACGGGTCCTGCAGGGCCACGTGGAGATGTGGGACCAGCCTGTGCGTGCCCGTGTCCCCACGCAGCGTCCTCGGTAGAGTGACTCTGTCCCCGAACAACGGCAGAGCCCAAAGAGTCCCTCGGAACGGTGGCAGCCGACTACGGAAAACTCCTGGGGAAAATAAAAAACCAAGGTAAGGTTGAGGCTCTGAGCACTGGGTTTGTGATCGTGGTGGCTCCGGAATCAAGCAGCTGAAGAAACGATCCACCTTGGCCTCTGAGGGCAGCCGGGGGGGGTTTCGTCACCACAGCTAAAAACCATCGGGGATGAGGAACTGGAGCTCACGTCGTTCATCTGCTGGGCTGGCAGGTCCCAGAGAGGCTGATGCAGGAGATGAGGGGTTGGGGGGAAGATCACCTGGAGCGATTTATGCCCTCGTTGTCGTGTTGCTTCACCAGTTTGAAAGGAGAAGAGCATGTGGCCACACACAAATCCTAAAGAAATTAAAACCTCCAAGAATTCCTTGGTGGTGAAGACTGAAACAAAATAGGTGGAAGTAGAAGGACCTTTTAAAAAGTCATTTTCTTCAGGTCCCATCAGCTCAACGCTGCTCCTTTGCGGGACAAAGCCACCGACCCTTCAGCATGACCGTGTGCTGGGATCCACGTTTCAGACATAGTTTCCTACCGGTTCAACTGGTTTTTATGATAATACTCCCAACACGTTTGATTGATGTCAGGTCTCCGGTTTCGGTGCCTGCGCGAGTTCACCAACACCCACATCCCACTCCCGCGGCCCCGCCGGCATCTCCTGCTCCTCCCCACACACGGGGACGTCTCTGAGGGCTTCGGCCACTTTCTCCTGGCTCCAGCACTTTTGTGCTTTATTAAATCCCACCTCGTACCGAGACCCTTTTCCTTCACGCCCCCGTTTATCGCCTCCGCGACTCCCTCCCGTGTAAATATATGAAACGTATTTCAAAATATACAACATGTAATAAATGTGGCCGAAAAATAACCCCACGGCACAGACCTATATGCCAACACATCCATATACCCAACGCCCGCAGTGGTGGCACAGGGAGCAGAGCCAGCAGCCAGCCGGGTCTCACACCCTCGGAGCTCAGCCGCTGCAGCTGCCCCGTGCAAGGCTCAGAGGTTGCGTTCAGGGGCTTAATTCTTCACTTCTAACTCCCAGGATTAGGCTGATGTCTTCTTTTTTTCCCCCGATTTCTGGTTTTTCAGGGTTTGGAGTTTGGTTACTGTATTGTCCTTTGGGAGTGCTGTTGGTTTAATCAGAGAAATGATGGGTTTGCCCTCCTCAGCTCCCAGGGCCGGGGCTGCAGACACGGGTGAGAAGAGCAATTCGTCTATTTTTTCATTTTACATCTCTGCACAAGCAACACAAGGAGGGTGTAGGGGTCCTGCCCGTCAGCCTGCTCATGGCTTTGCAGCCCTGCCAAAACCAAGGGGATTCAGATACATTTCTTGGCTCTCGGAGCTTCAGATATTGACTTTATTTCTTACTTTGTCTTACAATCTACAAAACATCTTTTGTTTTCTTTCTTTTAAACCCATCCTGTTTGGCACGGATGTATTCCCTGTTGCTTCTCACATTTGTTGGCGTGGCGGGCTCCTGTTTTTGGGAGAACGTGCTGAAAAAATCCCTTAAGGCCCTGAATTGCAACATAACCCAGCTACAAATCCCACCTGGAATCTGTCAGAAGCGACGAGCCCCGACATAGCTCCGCCGAGCTCCTGCGACGCCCTCAGAGCTCTCTGATCTCCTCCGTGGAAACGCTGCCGTCAGATAAGGCTCAGCCCCTGCCAAAAGACACGAAACATCTGCTTGGCTGCAGAAAGGGGGATCAGACAAATGCTAACCTTGCTCCTAATTTTTAATTTGGAAGGGGGAACCAGCTCCTTGTGCCAGTTCTCCCCTGCATGGGGGGTTTGGGGCTTTCATGGTGGTCCTCAGGCCCCGAGGACAAGGTGGTGTCAGGCCCTTGGGGACGGCAGAACCAACACATGGAGAAAGCGGGGCCAGTGACGTGCTACCTTGTGGAAAAGCAATAAAATCAGGAACTAATGAAGTATTTGTGCCACACAGAAAACAAGAAGGCATCGTTATATTTCAAATCTTTTTTTTCCACTTGAAAAACTCCTCCCTCAATGAGGTTTTAAAGCACTAGTTGTCCAGAAAACTCCTGGAGCTCCTTTGAGGGACTCAGACTTGGTGGCAGCCCAACGAAGCGTGAGCCCCCAGCGCTGCTTGGGCACAGCTCGGCAGGTGAAGGGTTAACGCTGGGCTTCGGGTGCCTTTAACCGTGAGCAAAACCCTCTAATCCTGCCAAACCTCGTTAGTCCTTGAGCTGGGTGAAGTGCCACAACGCTAATTGGAGTGATGGCTTCGTCGCGGCGGCCTCCGGAGCTGCGATCTCTTAGCAGCGGCGTAACGAGGAGGTGCCGAGCTCGGTTGCTGTTAACAGGTGCTGGGTCACCCCCAGCACCCCCCAAACCCGGATGGTGTGGGTGACCCTTTTGACCAGTCCACTATGGCTTTTCTCCCTCCAGCTGCTGGGGGTGGGGATTTCGATCCATCTTTGTGCAATATCAG